>NW_026895812.1:0-189289 GCF_033153095.1 Gastrolobium bilobum | reverse complement strand
TCATATTGCTATTTTCTACGTAATTCAGAAAATTATTTTATTGTTTCATGGTTCTTACTCCAAGAGCACAATGAAACCAATAACTCCCACTTGCTTAATGCAAGTCTGGGATCCTCTTAAGACCCAAAGAAGTAACATGCCTCTCGACACAAGTTCAGGCACTCAGACCGGGCTCTCCACAAACACCACTCTCATGCTATCTGAGTTTAGTGAAAAACTCATAGCTCGAGGTTGATTTCTTGAGTCAATATCCAATATCCAAGAATGAATTTTTGAGACAAAGTTGCCCTCCAAGACTCCCACTAGAATATACCAGCATATAACAGCCGTTCTCCAAAATAGATCTGAGCATGCTTAACAATAATCTAGTATTCCCCTAGGTTCAAAATGGTACTATCTCACTACTCCCACTGCGTGACAGATGTCTGGTTTAACGCCCAACATGATATGCGTGAGTCTACCTTTGCCAAAGCATAAGATATCTTGCTCATGCATTCTTCCTTCTTAGAAGTCTTTGGTCACTCCTTAGGAAGATGAATTCCACATCTGAGAATTATAATTCTTCTCTTAGAATTCTCATGTTGATTTTGGCAAGAGTTTTGTCAATGTAAGTAGCCTGAGGTGATGCCAACAACTTATTCTTCTGGCCTCATAAGAGTTTTATACTAAGAATATAATTGGCTTCCCCAGTACTTCCATACCAAAACACTAACTTAGCCAACTCTTTATGCTTGATATTACCTCCACATTGTTTCTAATAAGGAGCATATCATCTACATAAAGTACCAGAAAAGCTACTGTCTTCCGTTGTATCCTTTACATACAAATACACATCATTCATCAAGGTTCTCTCAAAATCAAAATTTTGATAACCTGATCAAAACTGATGTTTCAAGACCTGGATGCTTGCTTAAGTCTATGGAATAGACTTTCACAACTTGCATACCGTGTGTTCCTACTCATTTGCATGCCTCCAAGCTAGCTTTGAAGGTTTTCACCTTTTTGTCCATCCTCTCTATGCCTTTTATGTCCACATGCACCTTGTGGGTTTTACCCCTCTTGGCGTCTTTACTAGGACCGAACGGAGTTGAAATACAAGTATTTCATCTCATTGTTCATAGCCTGAGCAACACTTGATCAACAACATCTTCTAGTGCATTATCGTAACTAGTAGGATCAATATCACTCAACAAGAGACAACTTGAGAGTTAACAAGGTTCTCTCCCACTACGAATGTACTGCACTAGACCTTGTGTATTTATAGGTAAAACAAAGAGTGGGTCAAATGATGGATCTTCAATTTCTTGAGGATCCGCTTATCCTTGATATTGTTCCTTTACATGTGATACTAATATTTCTACTAGTTTCACTTATATATTATCATGTTAAATTTCCAATCATGGTTTCTTGTTTGTTCACTTAAAGATATATCTATCCCCTCTTGAACAATCAAGGAAACAGTGGATGAAGCTTCTACAGATTCTGAAAATTCTTGATCTGAGATAAATCTCCTCAAGAATAACCTAACTTAAGAGCTTATAATTTCTTATCTAGTCCTCCTTTAAGAAAATCATGTGAGTGCTCACTTAGATTATCTTGTCCTTAAGACTAAAGAAGAAATCATCCATAGTTCTCTTAGGGTAGCCAAAAGATATGCACTCTTCCATACAAGATTCCATCTTATTTGACTGTTGTTGTAGGACGTGTGCCGTAGCACCCCAAATCCGAATATGGTTTGATCTGGGCTTGCACCTTTTCCATAATTCTTTAGGTGTCTTTACAACAGACTTTGACGGAACCAAGTGAAGAAGGTACATTTCCTTCTCTTAGGCATCTCCCTTGAACAACATTGGCAAAGATGAATAACTGAACATGATCTTCACCAAGTCTAGAAATGTTTGATTTTTGCATACTACAACTTCATTCAACTAACGCGTTCTTAGAGTTGACAGTTACGAAAACTATCCCCTCTTAAATCAGGTAAGACCTGAAATTACCAGACAGGTAGCCAAACACTTTAGTAGACCAAAGTGGTTTTTGATTTGAACACCTACATGCTTTTCTGCCTCAGACTAAACCTCTTGGAATTTCCAAAAGCCTTAGACTTATGGCGCACTTGGTTCATCTGTCCAAATCCAGAGTAAACATTCATATAATGAAGTACTCCTCACCTCTTCTGGTCTGAACACTAATTGGTCCACATACATTAGTATGTACCAGTTCCAGTTGAATAGTTGCGCAAACCTTTTTGGCCCTTGTAGGATTGCTTGGCCACTTTACCTTCCAAATAGGACTAACACGTAGCTGTTAGTTAAAAGATTATTGAACTTTCAGTCCCTCTTTTAACTAAAACATGTTTCCTACTTGAGATAACATGACTCAATCACAAAGGCCAAAGTTATGTTTCATTTGAAACTTTTATTTCTTTGGTGAAATTTCTTGTTCATCATCCTTCCATTCAACATAACAAATTTAAAAAGGGTATAGGACATAGGTAATAAAGACTATTTAAACAATGTACCAGAACAAAACAAGACGAAGATGAACTTCGAAATGTAACTGAGGAATCAATTGCATTGTCAAACCATGTTTTAATCAAAACAACTAACAATAATTGAATTCCTCTTGAAATCTGGAATAAATAAATAGTCACCCAAAACCATAGTCTTATAAATAACTTGTCTTACTGCAAATGCAGACACAAGTTCCCATTTTCAAGCTTAAAATATCTATGTCCATTGCTGACAGGTATCCATGTTTGAACTACTACAAAGAGTAACAAACATAATCAGTGATTCCTGAATAAATAATTCATTCACTGATCAGGCCTAGATATGCCCATGTCTGGTTCTTTTCATCACCTATGGGCAATTTTTCTTTCAGTATTCCTTCAGTCTGCACTTGAAGAACTTGCCTTGCGGCTTCTTCATAGCAACTGGTTTGACTACTGATAACCACGTCATTTTGTTCTTGTTACCACCCTTGGGTTTCCCTTTGGATTTAACAAGACTCTTAGCAAAACCTGCACCGACTGCATTCTGTCTAGCAAAGCTGCTAGACGCAGCAAACATGTCATTAAGAGTCTGAAGCATTTCTACTCCACTCTTAATCATGTACACTTGCTTCTGCAAGTATTTGGAAAGACTGACTATAATATAGCAGCGAACTACCATATCTGCCATTTCCTAATCTGAGAAATGCATCTTAGTTTCCTTAGACGCATCCTCTGCAGGTTGCTATGGCCCTCGCATTGTCAGGACAAATTTTAGCTTCCATGTTTTAGAACAATATCAAAAAATTTGCTTTTCACTTATTCAGAGTTGGTACCATCTAGAGGTTTTCGACTCAAAATCATTTCTAAGATATTTTCTGAAAAACATATAAAGCACACAATTACAAACAAATAATGCAATAAACAAACGAAGTGCAAGTAGATTCTCATAACTACTCTTGTTTATTGTTAACAATCCTTCAGTTTATCTTTACAAGGCTTACGATGGGCAAGTCACTTGTAAAAACCAAAATTGTTATTTGGGCCTTCAGTGCCATTGCCAGAGACTCGATGGGAGGGTTAACAATTTTACCAAAGTTGAATGTAATTAACCATTGTTTAATTTCAAAATTATCCTTAGTGTCTAAGCATTGCCGACGATGGGCCGTACAATACTTTACTAAAATTTTGAAATTATTAAGATTTAATCTAGTGAAATCTGATTATCCTTATCCGATGGGGCTTCAGCGATAACCATTTCACTAATAAACCCACAAATGGAGCCCACAGGTTTTAAAATTAATAAATTTTTAAAACCTTCACCCATTCAACATTTTTGTTTGAGAATTTTCATAAGCCCAGTCGAATTCATTGTTTAATTTCAAAATTATCTTTAATAACTTAGTATTATCGACGATGGGTCGTACAATACTTTATTAAAAATTTGAAATTATTAAGGCCCAATAAAATCCAATCATGCTAATCCGTTGGGGCCTCACATGATTATTTTATTGATAGGCCCACAATGCGCCTAGAGGTTAAATTAATTTCTTAATTTAAATCTCCTCCCATAGATATTTAAATCCAATCTAATAAAATCCAATCATGCTTATTCGATGGGACTTCACATGATTATTTTATTAATGGTCCTATAATGCGCTTGAAGGTTAAATTAATCTCTTAATTTAAATCTCCTTCCATTCAACATAAGCAACATTTTCTAATTTCCAAGAATTATTTAATTGAGAGTATTCTTTGTTTGATTTCAAAAACTATATAAGTAATAGCGCCGATAAACGTGCACTAAGCTTAACATAATTTTGAAAGCATTAAGGTCCTGAAATCCGGTCACTTTACGTCAGCGTGTGCTTCAAACAATCATGATACATGAATGTTGTATGCAGCGTGTGTTATTCCATGACCATTTCAGAAAACCCACAAATTACTCGCAAAATAAAAGAATTCTCTTAGGAAATTTTCTCTAATTATTTTTCTAGATTTAAATCATCCAAATAGCTGACTTAATTATTAATCTAGATTGCAACAATCATAATAATTATCATTTATGAGGATAATTTGAAATCAAAATAATTTCCATAACGATTATTTGTCTTGATGTTAATTATCCAAAATTAATTAATTCAATTATTAATCTAGATTTTTAATAAAAATCATAATAATTATTAATTAATTTCTTAGGATGATTTAAAATCAAAATAATCCCATAATAACTATCATACTAGTCGCTGAAGACATAATAGCTATTATGCTCATGCAATCATACAAGTTATGCAACAATATGACACCACCTATTCTATATGGCATGTTATCGCAATAAAGCATGTTATCAATCATATAATTTATACCAATCAATAAAAGCATTAAATTATAAATCATAATTACTTTAATCCATGGTCTTCCTATTTTAAAGAAAATAAAATAAAATAAAATAAAATAAAATTAAATAATACAACTTTGGAATTCGACTTTGGCCTAACCCATAGTATCTGTCTCAAGCCCCTTTAGGGTTTCCATGGGCCCAAAAGCCCAAAGACCCAATCCTTTGGCGAGAAACCCTAGGACGCGAAAGAGGAACCCTAGCCGTCAGGTCTGCCGCGCCGTCACCCGAAGTCAAATCAGGCTGAAACTCCAGGGGAAGGACCGCCACGTAGAGACGAATGCACCGCCGCCGGAACCACGCAAAAAGGTGGCCGGACGCTCCCTCACTCTCCCATTATTTTCCGGAGAGTGGCGGCCACTCTCATCCGCTTGTGGGGGCGCGTGGAGGAGCGTGAAGGCTCCAATGGCGGTGATCCACCCACCGTTGCGTTCGTCTTTCCGTCCTCTTTCCAACCATATATAGATCGTCCCGTTCCGAGATCGGGAAGTCGTCGAAAAGTCTCCGACAGTGATGACTGCGCATCTTCCTCGCGATTTCTCGATCTTGAACTTTTACAAAATATTGAAAAAAATACACAGAAATTCCAAAAATAAACAAAAACAGCAAGGAGGAAACCTAATCATATGGGATTAGCCTCCTTGTTACAAATCGAGAAATACACGAGAGACCCTAACCATGGATTAAAGCATTTTTACCGATTAAAATTTAAACTTTTATGAAAATGAATTATAAAGTACACATGCTAGATTCATACCATAATCCTAGAACCCTAGGTGCCACATTTCAAGAAGCAAAACTAATTACATGAATAGTGAAACTAGATTCACATACCAATGTACAGCCAAGGCTCTGATACCAATTGTAGGAAATCTTAGATTTATGCGGAAGCGGTTTAGGACCTAGTACATTGGTATGCTTACCGAATCATCCTTGTTTCACAATTACCTCTCGGTGCGCAGGTCTCGTGTAGAATCTTCCCTTGTAGGATTCCTCTTCACGAACAGCTCACCTCAGCGCCGCAGCACGAACAACCTCCTTGAAGCTGGACTGTGGCAGATCTTCCAAACTATCTCTCGAGGAGGAAGGGGAAGTGTGTGGGCACTCATTAGATTCAGAGCTTGCCTCTTTCTCACAAAAAAGACCTTGGAGGCTGATGACTTAAGAGGTACTATTTATATGGGTTCCAAGAAACCCTAGCTCATTGGGCTCTAGGTTCCTTGGGCTCTTCTCATACTAATAACCCATTTGGGCTTTAGTAAAAGAGCAAACCCAACATAGACTACTGGTTCACGTAGCCAACCTGAGATGAAATCTCATTTTACAAAAGATTTTATATCTAAGAGTGGGTTTGGACTCATTCATGTAGTCAGCCTTGAAGTCTACTATGTCGATCCATTACAATTGTCAATGAGGCACGAATACGGCATTTTTTTTTTGAAAAATACATGTCGGACACTGAGACGTTCCAACCAGCAGTTAACGTTTTGAGACACACGGTCAACACTCCGAGATACGCTATCAACGTTTTCCGTCACACGGTCAACATTTATGCAAATCCAAATTTTATTTTATTTTATCTTTTTAACTAAACATAAAAAATCATTTTATAAATAAAATATTTTCTATTATAGAATTTGATATGAAAAATTAATAAGACATGAAAAAAAAAATTCTCGTATTTTCTCCTTTGGTGGGAGTTGCCCCAAGATGCCTGCAATTTAATATACTAACAAGTAAATTTATAAGATTAAAACCAAGTAAATGAAAAGTATAACCACTAATAACTTAACGATGAACATCAGCATTTAAAAAAATAAATAAAAAACAGGGTATATAACCCAAAACAATGACTATAGAATTTTTTTTTTTTTTGGTAAACAATAACTATAGAAATTAAAATTTAAATGAGTTGAAATTATAAAAACTAAAAATAACAGTGCTTACAGAAGAATAGGACGAAATTACTTTTTATCTAAGCAAGGTTTCCATCGTACTTCAAAATTCAAATGCAATTTTTTAATCATTATTTGGATCTTTTAAGCACCTCACAACAATAGAAATACAAAGGTAAAGTGTTAAAAATAAAGGATTGTACCCGACAAAACTCTTTGTTCCATATCTCATTTAAAAAATGGTCAAAATACAAAACAAAAAAAGGGGTGAAGCCCAAGAAAAATAAATAAATTCTCTCACTAAATCAAGAGACAATTTTTTTATCCCGCACGCAAAAATTATGAAAAAACTAAAACAGTACTTTTTTTCTACTTATTCCCTCTTCCTTCCAAGAACCATTTTTCTCCCATCTATAAAGCACTGACACTTCAAAATTCCTGACATGTCGTGTCCGACACTTCCCAACACTCATTGACACTTCATAACACTCCAATACTAGTTGCAAAGACTCAAAAAAGGTTCAAGGGTTACATTGCGTTGTATTTAGAGTTCCAACTATTAGATTCGTTATATTACGATTACTATTTTATTAAGTTTAATATAAACATATGTGATATCTTATGTTTCTTTGAAAAATTGATGGGTATTATAAGTTTAACTTTATTTTTTGTTAAATTATTGAATATTAAATATAATATACACTACATAAATTTAAAAAATTATATAATATCAAAATGTGTCCTAACGTATCGAAACTTAACATTTTTTAGAATTAACGTGTCATAGTATCGTGTTGTGTCGTATCCCGTGTCGGTGTCGGTGCAACATAGTTTCCCTTGCATCCCAACTACTTCTTGCACTCTTTTACTTCTACCACCAATCCCTTCCAAAATCATTACCCCTCCCAATCTCTAACAAAGTATCCAAGTCCAAAACCTTCACTGTATAACTCTCTGTGACTCTGCCTAGTCGCAATTAGAGGTGGCAAAGTGAGCGCCTGGCCCAGCACACCTTGCCATTAACCCAACAAAAGATAGTCAATCTGCCACACCCCGCTTTTGAAAGTGAACTGAAGAACTTGGCTCGCTCCTCCCCGTTTGGCGGGAAGGGCGAATTGGCCCGCCAGCTCGAACTCATTTTACACTAACTCGCTCTTCACCACTATCAACCTGCCAAAAAATGAACTAGCTCGTCCTGCCCCACTTTTGAGAGTATGCTATAAAATTCAGCACACATGCCTCGTTTAGTCCCGTCAAGCCGAGTTAGTTTTGTTCGCCCTAATTACAATGGTGGTAGAGATACTTGAGACCCTTGGCCACCAAAACAGAACCTTGAAGCAAGCACCCCAGTGCATACAAAATTCATTTTATTTTACCAAAAAAAAAAAAAAAAATCTTAATTATCATACAATTTTTTCAAAATTATTTATTTTCATTGCAAAATTTCATACAATAGATTCTTTATATTTTAAAGTTTTAAAATTATTTGCAAAATAAGGTTATTAAACAAATTATAATAATATGGCTAGTGCCCCTATAATACATACAGCCCCTCACATTAAAGCATTTACACTCATTTCTTGCCAAATTTTTTCATAAATGCAATTGGGTAAGTGAGTTGCTTTCGATTAAGTGTCATGAGATCAAGTAAGACCCCACAATCGTCCTTAGACAAATTAACAACTATCCTTTCCTCGCTTTTTTTCTAATGCATTCTCTCGTCTCACATGACCTCCCTGACATCATATGAATCACTATATTTTTCCACTTTAAGTGGGTGCATTATATACTACATGAGCATTGAAAATATTATCGACAAGGGCATTCCATGTTGATGAATTGTCCTTGTTATGATAGGGCCCTCAATTTTCTCCGAAATCCAGTGCTCAGATTTTATCATGCCAACAAAAATGCTAGCATATCTTGCCAATTGATATTACAATACATTAACCTCCAACCTTCTATGATAGTATCCCAGGAGAAAGGTGAGCAATAAAAGCCACTCATCTAGAAGAGGAAACTAACACCAGCCACTAATGTTCATGCGTCATGCCAATAGCAGCTTCAAGCAGAAAGAGGAGGTCCACATTCATATTTTTTTATTTTTTGGAAAGTTAGGATGTCCACATTCATGATACCCCATAACAAGGGTATTCAGTGTTTCAGACCAATTACTGAGGACCCCATCAGGTTCATGCTTTTAAATAGTAATTGACTCTGGCTATGTAGATCTCAGGTATCAGCCAACGATATCAAAAGCTACAACTAAGATTTAACAGAAAACGGCAAAAGAAAAAATAGAAGGGGGGGTGGGGTGGTGTGTGGGGGGGGGGGGGGGGGGGGGGGGGGTGTGTAATGTTACAGAATTCTTGCAACATCTAATTTTCTAATAATTTACATTGTTACACAGCCTCCAGGAAAATCCTCAGCGTACAGAAATTTCTCAAAGGAACTTGATACAAAGCTTGCAGCAATCTTAGCTGTTGGTCTTTGAACAATGCTCACTGTCTAGGTACTGGCGCTGGTGGTGTTGATGGATGGTTTTGCCCATAAAACCCTATGCCTGGTGGCCTGTAAAATCCTCCAGTCGATGACTGCTGTTGCTGCTGTGCCTGCTGAGCCTGTGACTGCTGTGATTGTGATGGTTGAGTGCTTGGCCTTGATAACCCCATTGCCACATATGGAGGCAAAGGAGGTGGAGGTGGTAGGTTGTTTGATCCATATCCATAAGGAATTCCCCCAACCATCAAGCCAGTAGGTTGGACATATTGATTTGCTGGTGGATTTGCCGGGGAATGAGGAGGAGGTGGGGGCACTGAAGGAAATGGAGCTTGTAATTGATTGGGTTGTGATATGGGTTGCAAGCTGGTTGATGTTGTCAGTGGCAAATTTGCCACTGATGGTTGCTGTGATGTGGCGAAAAAAGAAGAGCTTCCTGTATCAGAACCATTAACATCAGAAACAGGCATTTGTTTTTCAAGCCTGGGCCTTTTCTCTGGATTGAAACCAGGAGGTAATCCTGAAGTAAATCCAGTAGAATTCAAGCTGCCATTCATGGAGGCAGCAGCTTCTTCAGCAACGAGGGAAGAAAGAACAGATGTAAGCATGAAGGCAGAGGATGTAGAGGCAGCAAGCTTAGCAGCAACAGCAGCTGCTGCTGCCTTCTTATCTTCTTCAGTAGTTTGGAGCGGAGCATAAGATATAGAAGGTTGGGTGAAAGAAGGCTGAGGAGGGGTGTTGTTTAGTTGAACTGATGGAAGATTTTGTTCCAACACCCTCGTGGCTTCTGGTGCTTGGTTAAGCCTCTTCATGATACTGGCTGCTTGCTCAATCTGGCCTCGTGCAGCCTGCACCACAGTAAAGATGCAGACAATAAAATGGGATTAATTGACACCAATGTAAGACTTCACGAACTTAACCATCCAAGAATCTTAGTTAGCAAATATGCAGTAACTGTGGAGTTTCCAACTATGTTATGTTTAATGGTCATGGAGAGAAATTTTAAACTGCTTATCAGGTGCTAATTAACCAGCTAATCATTGTATTCTAAATGGTTTGTCCATAAACATTTAAAACAAATTTCCTACAAAATTATTTTGTATTAAAATGTATCTGGTTGGAGCAGATCTATCGTATCTTTTAGGAGGATTCTTTTTTTTTTTTTGGATACAATAGTGAGAATTGAACACAACCTAATACAAACTATCAAAACTCATCACCACTAGACCAATCCTAGTGGCTTTTTGAGGAGGATTCTTTGGCACATTACTTGACTTGGAAAAAGATTAGGCTGTCGGCATATATTTGGTTTAAAATCTAGGCCTTTTTTCTGGGGTATGTGATAAGGAATTGGAAAGCTTTGTTACACTGATCTATTTTTCCATGTATGTTTTATGTTTTTTTATTTTGTTCAGGAGGATTCCTTTTCTTTTTTCTCTCCGTGTCAATAAATTTCTTATATATCAAAAAAATTGTATACTAATGTAAACACCTCTATCAACTACTCTCTTAGAAAGAAGCAAATAGATACTTTTAGTAATCTGGCAAGCCAAACGGACATTTAACTCGCAAGGAAACATATATGTAGGCAAAAAAATCCATGAGGCAAAGACCACCAAAAACTTGCAAAACAAGGACTTCAAAACAATTATGGAAGACCAAGCATGCTCAAGAAAAGATAAGTTGATTTTCTGCCCACTGCTACGAAGGAGAAAGAAAGAGATGGAAGGAAGGACAAAATGGGAGGAAAAAAGACAAAACCACCACATGCCACTTCTTAAGCTTGTGATGCCTAACTGCCTATTAAGATGCAGATGAAGAGCAAAGGGTGCAAAATAGTGGGAACAAAACAGAAATAATATGGACAACAGTGCTGCGCAAACTTATCATTTATAACAAACTTGAGATGAAAGTGGAAGTTGCCGTGATTTATTTAATACACAGCTTGACCAATTGTGCATGACAATCAATTTGTAGGATTTTACTAACAAAAAAAAAAATTTAAGACATGAGAGCAGGTAAATATATCAATAATAATTAAAAGAAAAGAGAGGGAAATAGTTTCTTTTGATGAAAAGCCCACAGGAGACTTGTGGTCATTGGTGATTTTTATTCTTTCTTTACGTAGAAAACCAAAATGAATTTGATTCACTATTTATTCAAACAACAAATGAACTCACAGGAAAACATTCTAAACACACTTTGCACAATTATTTTCTAATTTTTATCAGTGACCAAAATTATATTCACCATGAATCAACTGGCACGGGATTATTCTAGCTTAACCAGGGGTATCGTGTTTGCGTTCTGGGTATGCCACTGTGTTAAAAAATTAGTAGGGAGAACCATGTCGCCTTTGTGATCCTGTCTGGCTCAAACCAGATTGATTGAGTAAAAGATGAACCAATGGAAAAATCCAAAATTATATTCACAAAATGCAAAACCCAGACATCGGATAATAAGGTGAAAGTTAATGAAAAGTTGGCCTGATTCTTCGTCAATGAAATATATTAGTACTGTAGTATATCAAGAAGGCCACAAACCCTTCGAATTAAAACATTTTAAGGAAAAAAGAATAATATAACACTCATGGAGGGCAAAGACAGAGATAGAAGACATATTCTTACTAGCAATTGGGTATGAACAAGTTCTTGCCTTGATTCCTGAAAAACATGAGGTTAGCAAGCAGTCATCAATCGCATCTTTGAAATATGAGAATTGTTAGATATGTAATATAAAATCATTCATATGTCTTCACCTAACAGGTTAAGCTTTTAGAAGAGTTAGTTCTGTTATGAAAAACAATGCCAAATAATTATGAGGATGATCTTTGTTTAAAAATTGAAAAATGAAATAACACGAAGTTATAGCATATCGAACGAAAACATATAAAAACAACAAAGAAAAATCCTGAGCCCAATGTTTGATACTGTGTCCTTAAAACAAATTTCCCTTTCAATAGTGCCCAAGATTCATGGACAATTGTCTTCCAAGATAGAACGGATTACCTCTGTTCTTGTGGTGGCACTTCCATATAGAACAGCACCATCGAACTCAATCTATGTCTGACCAATCGCACTAGAGTAGATGGATGCAAATGCAAAAAATGTACAAAAAAAATAATAGGGAAAACTTGTATCTGAAAATTATGAATCCCCATTTATTTATAAAAAACATAAGGTTATTGTTGAGATATATAAAATCATTAATGTAACCTCACCCAACAGCTTAAGCTTTTGGGTTGAATTGGTTCTTTACAGTTATGATTTAAACAACACTCATTTAGTAGCAAAAAGACACATTCATTCAGTGACAAAGCAACACATTTATAAAATCAAATTTCTTATTCATAAATAGAATTAATTTAAAATTAATTCTAACAAGTTCATGACACAGTATCAGGATGGATTTCAGCACAAAATAAATAGAACTAATGTAAAATTAATCAAGCCTCTAAGAGTTAGATCCTTGGCATCCCTATTCTTCTGATAAAAAGTTGGATTTCAGCACAAGATAGGGTTGTGCATCGTCCATGCTTTAAGTCCAAAAGACTTTTGTGTGAGGGAGTATATTACACTTGAATATAAAATAATATGTTGTGTATTGATCTAATTCAGAGAGTTACAATATATAACGACTCTAATGGGCTTATAGGAAAGGCCCAGACCTAATACAATCAGAATATAATCAGAATAATTACAGACTAATCATATCTAATCAGACTAATCATATCTAATCATATCTAACACTCCCCCTCAAGCTGGTGCGTATATATTGTGAGCACCAAGCTTATTACAAATGGATTGAACCCGAGGACCTCTAAGAGCTTTAGTGAAGACATCCGCGAGTTGATCAGAGGAGTTGACGAAAGCAGTCTTGATTTCTCCTGATTGAATCTTTTCTCGAATGAAGTGACAATCAATCTCTATATGTTTGGTCCTCTCATGAAAGACAAGATTAGAGGATATATGTAGCGCAGCTTGATTATCACAGATGAGTGTCATGGGTTGTTTCTGTTCACAAAGATTAAGTTCCTGAATCAACTGCTTTAACCAGATTAACTCACACGTAGTATATGCCATTGCACGATACTCAGCTTCTGCACTAGACCGAGCAACTACAGGTTGTTTCTTGCTCTTCCATGAAATTAAGTTTCCTCCAAAGAAGACACAATAGCCGGAAGTAGAGCGCCTGTCCGAGGGTGATCCTGCCCAATCAGCATCTGAATAACCACAAATTTCTGTATTTCCCTGATCTGAATACAACAAACCTTTTCCTGGTGCTCCTTTGATGTATCGGAGGATCTTCACAGCAGCATCCCAATGTGAATCACAAGGGGAATCAAGAAACTGACTAGCCGTACTAACAGCAAAAGAAATATCTGGCCTAGTCACAGTAAGATAATTGAGCTTCCCAATTAGCCTCCGATAACGTCCAGGATCAGATAACAGCTTCCCCTGTCCGGGCAATAACTTGACATTAGGATCCATGGGTGTATCAACTGGTTTACTCCCCAACATACCAGTTTCTTCGAGGATATCCAAGGCATACTTCCTTTGACAAATAGAAATGCCCTGTCTAGATTGCGCCACCTCAATTCCCAAGAAGTAACGCAGCTTCCCAAGGTCCTTTGTTTGAAATGCACTGAATAAATGTTGTTTTAACTGACGAATTCCGTCTTGATCACTTCCGGTGAGAATGATGTCATCAACATAGACTAACAAATAGATGCACTTATCAGAATATGTAATCCTATAAAATACAGAATGATCAACTTTACTGCGGATTAAGCCAAACGCGTGAACGGCAAAACTGAAGCGACTGAACCATGCTCGAGGAGGCTGCTTGAGACCATATAAGGATTTTTGAAGATGACACACTTGTCCAGACTCCCCCTGAGCAACAAAACCATGTGGTTGCTCCATGTAAACTTCTTCTTGCAAATCGCCATGAAGAAAGGCATTTTTGATGTCAAGTTGAAGGAGTGGCCAGTGACGAACAGCAGCAAGGGCAAGAAATAGGCGGACGGATGCCATCTTGGCAACAGGAGAAAAAGTATCCCCATAGTCAAGACCAAATATCTGAGTGTAACCTTTGGCCACCAAACGAGCTTTGAGGTGATCAACAGTGCCATCAAGACCAACTTTGACAGTGAATACCCATCGACAGCCGACTACTGACTTTCCGGGAGGAGCAGGAACAAGATCCCAGGTGCCATTGGAGTGAAGTGCTTGCATTTCATCAATCATTGCCTGACGCCAACCCGGATGAGATAGTGCTTCACCTGCGGTTTTAGGAATAGAAACAGACGAAATACTAGAAACAAAAGTAAAATGTGGTAAAGAAAGTCTATCATAACTCAAGAAACTATAAAGTGGATGAAGGTTGCGAGTGGATCGAATACCTTTGCGAAGGGCAATGGGAGTAATCTCTGATGGAGGATCCGGAGGGGAAGAGTCGACTGGAGCAGGCGGTGAGTCAGTCAGAGTCAAATCTGCTGGAGGTGCAGGCTGACGACGCTGATAGGTGAGAAAAGGACGGTCCTCAGGGATGGAGGCAAGGGGTAGCTCCTCCGGGATAGAGTCACCTGCAACTGGTAAAGACAAATCAAGACAAGGAATAGGAAGAACACGATCGACCTGTGTTATCTGAGACGGGATAAAATGAAAAGGTTATTGATCAAGGAAAGTGACATCAGCTAAAACAATATAACGCTTGAGATCAGGAGAGTAGCAACGATACCCCTTTTGAAAACGAGTGTATCCAACGAAAACACACTTGAAAGCTTTGGATGTTAACTTATCTTTACCTGGAGTAAGATCATGAACAAAGCACGTACATCCAAATACATGTGGAGGTAGAGGATAGGAAGATGCTCTTGGAAATAAAACACTATGTGGAACTTCATTATTAAGTACGGAAGAGGGCATGCGATTGATGAGAAAGCAAGAGGTGATCATAGCATCTGTCCAAAAACGGAGTGGAACATTCATGTGAATTAGTAAGGTACGTGCAGTTTCAACCAAATGTCTATTTTTACGTTCGGCCACTCCATTTTGTTGTGGAGTGTGTGGGCAAGTGGTCTGGTGTATCGTTCCACGTTTCTCCAAAAAATTAGAAAATTCAAAAGACACATATTCTCTTGCATTATCACTGCGCAAGATTTGAATAGAAGCACCAAATTGAGTAGTTATTTCAGCACAAAATTTTTGATAAATTGAAGATAATTCAGAACGATTTTTCATAAAATATACCCAAGTACAACGAGAGAAATCATCAATAAAGGCAACAAAATACTGAAAACCCAAAACAGACATTGTTCGATTCGGACCCCAAATGTCAGAATGAACAATAGAAAAAGGAGCATCAGCTCGTTTATTGACTCTATTAGCAAAGGAGGAGCGAGTGTGTTTTCCTTGCTGACAAGACTGGCAATTTAAAGACTTAAGACTAGACAAAAAAGGAACCATATGCTGAAGCTTGGAGAGGCTTGGATGACCCAGATGACTGTGAATTAGCTCAGGAGACTCTGTGAGAGAACATGCTACTGGAAAAGGTGGTGCAATCAGATAGTAAAGACCTCGTGAATCAATGCCCGCTCCAATCGTCTTCCCCGTACCCGGATCCTGCATAGAGAAGGATTGTTTAGAGAAGGTAACAGTACATGAAAGAGACTAAATCAACTGGCTAACAGAGATTAAATTAAAAGGAATGTCGGGTATATAATAAACAGAGGTCAAAGCTAAAAAGGGAGTTGGGTTGGCTTCCCCAATTCCACGAGCAGGAGCCTTAGTACCATCAGCAAGAGTAACAGAGGGTAAATTATTAGAATAAGAAAGGGAAGTGAAAAG
Organism: Gastrolobium bilobum; assembly: GCF_033153095.1. Classification (NCBI taxonomy): domain Eukaryota; kingdom Viridiplantae; phylum Streptophyta; class Magnoliopsida; order Fabales; family Fabaceae; genus Gastrolobium; species Gastrolobium bilobum. The sequence goes on along the minus strand of NW_026895812.1, from coordinate 173,155 downwards.
ATCCTTATTACCACAAAGGTGATGAGTAGCATCTGAGTCTATTATCCAAGGTCTAAGAGATGATTGAGAAAGGCAAGCAACATGATTACCAGTGTCTTGAGAAGGATGCTGAGAGGAAACCTTCTTGAGAAGTGCCTCATATTCGGCACTGGAAAGAGTTACTGATCCAGTAGGAGGTGGTGTAACATCAGTCTGAGCAAAGTTGGCAGTCGGTGGTTTCAAGTGAGGGTACTTCCTGTAGTAGCGTTCTTCAAAATGTCCAAGATTCTGGCAATAATTGCAACGAGGCCTCTGTCCGCGGTCACCCTGTCCACGACCACGTCCGCGTCCACTGTTCCAAGAATCATTGGAGCGAGAAAAGAATGCAGTGGAATCGGTAGCTGGCACATGTGTGGGAGCTGTTGGTTTGTCCTTAAGATTCAGAAGGCGTTGGAAAGTGTGTGACAGGCTAGGAGTCTCAGCACTGGTTAGAATATTCTCACGAACACTTTCTAACTCCTCAGAAAGACCGGAGAGAGTTATGACCATAAAGAAGCGCTCCACCTGCAAAAGCGCTCCACCTGCTTCTTGTACGCAGAGGCATCTGTGGCATGAGGTAACATAGCCCAGAATTCTTGCATCAAAGAACGTATCTTACCAATATAAGTTTCCATTCGAGACTCTGGAGATTTGCGCAATTCCATTATCTGAGACACAATTGAATAAAGTTGTTGAATGTCATTGGTGTAGAGGTTTTTAGCTTCCTCCCATACGTCATAGCAGGTCTCAAAGGAGATGAAAATGTCTATAATCGTCCGATTAATGGACTGCCAAAGGATACTTAGCAGTTAAGCATCAATCTTGTCCCATTCAGATGTCTGGTCTTTTGAAATATCGGCAGACTTAGTTGTGAGATGTGGACCGTGTCCCTGACCAGTAAACCAGATCTTAACTAAGGTAGACCAGGTCTTGTAAGTAGCAAATCTGGTCAGTTTCATTGTTGTAATGGATGGGGTAGTACTGGAGATGACTCCAGTACTATTTTTGGATGTGCCCTCCATCAAAAACTTAAATAAAGATGACCAGAAACAAATAAAAGGACCAAAAAAACACAGATTACCAAATAAAAAATAAAACAGACTCAAATAGAAAATTCCAGCACTAAGAACAATGACGATGAACAGTGGGTTATCACTGATATCAAAAAATAAGAATGCACAGCACTTGAAACAATGACCGGAAAGCAAAGAATCATTGATATCTTCTGAACGGACGAGACCCACAACGAATGAAGACCAGATCGGAGAAGAGGGGAGGAAGGCGAGTTGTTCTGTCTTGGAGTGGCCGGAAAAAGCCACTGGAACAGTGCTCACGCGCTGGTGAGAGGCAGCGTGTGAGGACCACACGCAGAGAAGCTCAGCCGCGCATGAGGGCGCGTGACTTGGCCGCCGGTGATGGGCCTTCTGCAGAGTAGGTCGCCGGAGGAAGAGCGTTCTGATCGCGTGCTAATCGAGCTGAAAACTCGCCGGAAAAGTGCTCTGGCGGCCTGAACAATGGCGGATGGTTGTTCCGGTGACCGTCGGAGGTGCTGACGCGTTCGGAAATTGCTCGGAAGGGACTAACGGTCCTTGATGTCTTGCCGGAAGGATACACGGCAAAGGAAGGATGACTCCTAAGCAGTGGGCTTAGGTTTTAAGGCGAAAACAAGGTTTCTAAGCGGAAGCGAAGGTCCCCAGAACGAAAGATCTCTGGTACCAACTTGAATATAAAATAATATGTTGTGTATTAATCTAATTCAGAGAGTTACAATATATAGAGACTCTAATGGGCTTATAGGAAAGGCCCAGACCTAATACAATCACAATATAATCAGAATAATTACAGACTAATAATATCTAATCAGACTAATCATATCTAATCATATTTAACAATTAGAAATATAATATAAAATCATTTATGTGTCTCCACCTAATAGCTTAAGCGTTTAGGAGAATTGGTTCATGACAAGCATATTTACAAAAATAACTGCACCTGTTCCTGCAATGCGTCTCTAAGCTGGGAAAGCAAAGTACCCCGGGCAGCCTCAGCATTTTCAAGTTGCATCATATATTGCTTAAGCTCCTTTTCCTGCTCTTGCAAGTCATTCACCAATGTGGATCCCAGCTGATTTCCTGAAGTGATATCAAATCAATATGCAATATCAGTACAAGTGAATTCATTAATTATTAAGCTCTTGCACAATAAATCTGGTCAAAATTAATTACAGCAAGAATTTAAGATAGTTTTGTAAGAGTGCTGGAATAAAATAATGTATTACTGAATTTTATGTTTTGGCCAGGCGAGGATTGTACAGTTGAAACACTCTTGTACTACAATTAAATTACCAAGTATTTATATACACACATGGAGAGCCTGACAGTAAACAAGTGGGTGCATCCCATTAGAGTACCATTCTTCTCTCTCTTTACTTTCTCTCCATTGTTTCACTCTCTTAATTCCTTTTCTACATGTATCAAGAGCTAAGTTCAAACAAGGTCCGAAAACAGATCTAACTGTTTACCAAAAAAGGAAAAACATTTTCTTTACCAGCCTTGGTCACTCTACTCCATGGAGATCAATCATCCTTTCTGGGCGAGTGATAACTTGGTGGATTTCTTGTTTAATATTGCAACCCCATGAGGTGCAGCTTAGACCAATGATGTTGACCAAAAGAATTGTGGCAGGCTAGAGAGGTGTGTGCAACGAAGGTAGAGTCAGATGCTGAGGGGATCTTTTAGGGCTTCAAGCTAGCTTTTCTGGTTGGAACATGCTCTCCAGGGACCGTTTGGTGCATTACAGCTTATTTGGAGGCTGTCTAGAGTCATACCTCACATCCAAGAAATTTTCTATCATGGATGGCATGGTTATTTCTTCTTGAATCAGTCCAGAGTGGTATTGGTACTCTGAAGTAATTCATGGGTATTAAGGTAGCCTGTAGTAAGGGATGTCTTTCTTTTCTCAAATAAACTATATCCTTGACCTGTTTGGAGAGTTAGGCCATCTGAAACACCCATAATCTGAATGTTAATTTTTCACAGGTGATGGTAATATTCTTCCAGACTTAGAGCGATGTAGGAAGCAGGTTAACAAGCTTAATCGTGTCACAATTACCCATCCTGATATAGTCTACTCAGCTAGTGTGGTAAGTTGGTTCATGACAATATTGTTTTGCATATTTTACAATAGGGTATTCATAATCCCTATCTCATAAAATGAGTGTTCCACTAGGGCAAATTGTTCCTCCAATATATATACCTAACGGGTATTTATAACCCAAAAATAATAAAAATCCTAGATAAATCCTAATTAAATATGAAATCTTAAATCAAATAAAAAGTCCTAGATAAGTCCTAATAAACCTAATCAAATATTAATTTCCTAAACTATGAAATCCTAAACAAATAAGAAATCGTAACACAATATTATTTTCCAAGAACATATTTTCCCAAATTTTCTTGCCATAAAATAATAACTCCTCAATAACACAATACTACACAAATTTGCTTCTCTATTCTGCACCTCCCTCTCTAGAAGAACTCACCTTTGGAGAATTGAACGTATTTTGCACATCCAAAGAGTTTCTACAGGGAGAATATTGTATTTTCTCATCTCCAATTTGACAAAGAACGACAAAGAAATTGTGAAGTTTGTGACTAGCACGAAAATTAAGGTCGTGAACCAAAGATAGAAGTGAGATTGAAAATCAAAGTAGTGAACAGAAAGCAGTAGCAGGATCAAAATTAGGCTCTAAATAACAAATTTCAACATCAACAACACCTTTCTCCCAAACTAGTTAGGGTTAGCAGCCAATGAGCCCAAATAACCAGCAAGAAAAGAAGAAAAAATAGAAAATAAAAATAAATAAGAAGGAAAGTAAATTAGAGAAATATAAATAAATAAATATATGGAAAAATAACTAAAAAAAGGTTGTTTGGGATATAGAAAAAAATGGATCTAGCCCTCCACAATGCTAATAGCTTTCCTCCACTCTATCCAAAGACACACCATAAGCCAATATATTTCCCTCTTTTATTAAATCTTTTTTTTTTTACTACTTTTCCTTTAAGTTTTAGCCAACTTCTTCGTCTCTGTGTCATGCTCTTGGAAACAAAGTTTTGTTCTTACGAGAAGATCTTGCAGTCTTCGAATAATATGCTAAAACCATCTCAATCTATATTTGTAAAGAATCTTGGGATACACCACCCCAAAAGCTAGCTCAAAGGGTGGGAGTACCCAAAGCCTTATAAACTCCACATTAGTTGCACATACAACCAATGTGGGACTATATATCTTAACATGCCCCCTCACACGAGAGCCCATTGGGCTAGAAGAGTGGACAGTGCAACAGGCCCAGCCTACCTGTGCTAAGAAACACCACAAGAGAAAGTGGGGGACAGCGAGGCTTTGATACCATGTAAAGAACCTTGGGATACACCACCCCAAAAGCTAACTCAAAGGGTGGGAGTGCCCAAGGCCTTATTCCACATTTTTCTAAAAGCATTTTTCTTCTGTATCTCCCATCCTAGCATTTTTCCATCAAAGTATGCAAAGGCAATTATGGATATGTATGATAGGGCTACTACATGTGTGAAAGCTTGTAATGGAACATCAAGTTATTTGCCCATCACGGTAGGTGTACACCAAGGTTCGGCTCTAAGTCTTTATCTCTTTGCCTTAGTTATAAATGAACTAACAAAAATATCCAAGAGGAACTGCCATGGTGTATGCTTTTTGCAGTTGATATTGTGCTTATTGATGAGACCAAAGACGATGTTAATAGAAAACTTGAATTGTGGAGAAGCACAATGGAGTCTAAAAGATTCACGTTAAGCCAGAGCAAGAATGAGTATATGAAGTGTGAGTTTTATCTGGTAAGAGATGTAGACCAAGATCCTGCACATCTACTCGATCAAGAGGTACCCAAGAAAGATGCTTTTAAATACATGGGATCCATTTCGCAAAAAGGCGGAGAGATTAATGAGGATGTAAATCATAGAATCAGAGCAGAGTGGACGAAATGACATAGTGCTTCTGGGTTTTTGTGTGACCGCAAAATTCCCCTTAAGCTAAAAGGAAAATTCTATAGAACAGCAGTAAGGCCTACAATGTTATATGGAGCTGAATGTTGGCCAGCACATAGGCAACATGCACATAAAATGGGTGTAGCAGAGATGAGGATGTTAAGGTGGATGTGTGATTATACGAAGATGGATAAGATAAGAAATTAAGATATTCGACGTAAGGTAGGAGTACTACGGGTGGCTAAAAAGATGAGAGAACATAGATTGAAATGGTTTGGGCACGTAATGAAAAGGCACCTGGAAGCTCCCGTAAAAATAAAAGTTTGTTACCAAGAGCTCAACACAAAGAAAGGTAGAGATAGACCGAAACTTACTTGGAGGAAGATAGTAAAACAAGACTTAATAGAGTGGGATATAGATTGGCGCACAGTGTACCTTAGGACAAAATGGAGAAAAGCTATTAGCATGATGGAGGGTTAGACTCGTTGTTATTCCTATGTTTCAGATGGTCCCTTTTTAGTCTTTTTCCTTTTCATCTCCCCCATCTTCTTCTTTTCCCCTTCCTTTCGTTTATCTTTTTTCCCCTTCCTCATCTTCTTCTTCTTCTTTTATTTTATTTATTTATTTTACACCCCTTTTATTTTTACTTTTATAATTTTATATATATTATTATTATTTTTTATTTTTTTATCCCTTCGTACCTTTCATTTGGGTTCATCTACCACCGACCCCAATTAGTTTGGGATAAAGGTGTTGTTGATGTTAATGTTGATCTCCCGTCCTAGTATATACACAGAATCTTGATATCCTCTTGTCGTAGTAAACTCATTTTATATAATCAGTCTTAATCCGACTAAACACAAAAATAATTTAGACTCTAACATGCTTCTCCACAACTCTAATATTTTGTTAACACCAGCCTTAGTCTCATCAATAAGCACAATATTATCTGCAAATAGCATACATCGTGGCATCTCGTTTTGGATATATTATGTTAGCTCATCCATAACTGGGGCAAAAAGTTAAGGATTCAAAGCAATACCTTGGGTAAACCTGCTTTGATAAGAAAACAATTTGATGTTGTATTACTTCACGCATGTAGTAATTCCATCAAACATATCTTTGATTGACTCTACATACTTTGACAAGACTTTTTTATTATCAAGAATCCACCATTAGAACCTATCTTAGAACCTTTTTATATGTTTTCTCAAGATCAATAAATACCATAGGTAGATCTTTCTTTTTTCTCGAAAACTTTCGATCAATTGTCGTATCAAGAAAATAACCTCCATGATAGATCTTCTTGGCATACATCAAAATTGATTTATAGAGACATTGATCTCTATTCTCAGCCAATACTCAATAACTCTCTCCCACAACTTCATAGTATGGTTCATAAGCTAATGCCTCTGAATACCAAATTTGATATAGGAAAATTCAAGAACATTCTCTTGGCAGGGAACTACACTGACTAAGGAACCAATAAAAATCTTTTGCAAGGCTAACAAGACTGGCAAGGAAAACTAGACACCTTCAACCGGCTTGGCACCCATCACTGCAATTTGTCAAAACTCGAATGACCTAACTCGGCATGAATAGTAAGAGGGGAGTTCGTAATGGAGCAAACACCAGAGGAGTTAAAGAGCAAGTAGAACCCATAAGACTCACATCTGACACTAATCATCCATCCCAAACTCTAGTCCAGGTAAAACATAGAATCTTTAGTAAAAAAGACAACACAATCAAGACAACATGTGATATGACTAATGGAAAGCGAGTCAAATGGAGAACCAGGAACATATAGAACAAAATCAACAAAAATAAAAGGAAGGTGGTGGTTGATATCAACCTCTTTGGATTGTGTTTTAGAACCATTAGCTAAAGTGACTGTGGGAAAATAACCAGAGATAGAGATGTCCGAGAAAAGAGATTTATTACCAGAGATATGATCAATAACATCAAAATTTAAGAACCATGGTCCCAAAGGTGATGACCAAGAGAGACAAGTGAAAGAAATACCCGTGTGGGCAACAGAAGCGGTGAAACTAGAAGTTTGGCGTTGCCCAAACCATTTCGGAAAGTTAGCATAGGTAGTCATAAATAGTATCGAGTGTTCAACGGATATAGGGGGTACTGACAAAGAGCCACGCGCAAGGTTGGAATGAGGAAGGGGCCATGAAAGGCCCAACACTATCAATGGTATGGCCTAACATGGGGCAATGGTCGCATTGAGGACAACATTTGTTGGACTTACGACCACAGCCATAACACTTGGACACAAGGGTAGAAGAATCAACAAGAGAAGGATATAGGTCAAGTTTATAGGGTTGCTTTGATTAGAGGTGTCAAAACAGGTTATGACATGCGAGTCGACCCACGACAAGACACGAAAATTCGTGTTCGGGTTGACCCGCAAAAAATTTCGTGTCGTGTCGCGTGTCGTGTCATGTCAATACGAATTCGACCCATATTTTTTTTCTTATTATTATTTTTGTTTTTTCTTGGTCAATTACCATTTTGACCCATAGTTTGCGCGTCATTCGTTTCGTGTCAACCTGCAAACAAATTGTGTCGTGTTCGAATTGCGTGTATTCGTATTGTGTCGACCCGTTTTGACACCCCTAGACCTTTGATGGGATCATGAGCAAAAAGGACCAAGTTGTGTTTAGAGTGGAGTTAGTGGGTAAGCCCAAAATATGATCATGATTGGAAAAGTACTCTGAAGACAAAACATAAAGGACTAATAGCATGAAAAATGTACTATGTTGCTCAAGTTCCTACACTAGTGTATCTGCAGAGGGCAATAATTCATTGAAATCATTGGAACCCCATGAATCTTCCCCAAATATGCAAAGATAGGGCATCAAACTTCCAAGGCGTAATGACACTTACAACATTATGGAAGGTGATAAAGGCACTAAGTATCATTAGTATAAAAGACCTTGGCATACTACAAGACAAGACATAAGCCTCGAAGATCTATTTCAAAGATGGATGAATAGTGGATTTTATGACGCTACACAATTGGTCATCGATCTTAGTCCACCTAGGATGATTAACAACATAGACTCAGCCTTGGTGGTGAGGTGGTCTACGTAATCTTGCTCATTAAGCCAAAGTTTAATATTCAAAGCCCGCCTGTCATAGTTGCTATCATCAAAATTGTTAGTGGAAAGAAGAGCATTAACATGGTGAAAACAGAGGGCTCAGCCTTCAGAACAACTTTAGATGCATCTAAGAGACCAGATTCAATCATAGGTCACACTGGACAAGAGAAAAAGGCTGGAGAAGATAAATATAAGAAGAGGACGTGAGCACTTAGGCAGTGGAGGAAAGGGCCAGACAGACACCAACGAAGTGCAAGCAAAGATGGAAAACACCAGATATATGGAGAGGACGTGTGGGAGAGCGAAGAAAAGAGAATAGGAAGACCAGAGATTAGACACGTGAGGGTGCGTCCGGTGATTGTCAATGTCGGTTAGCAAGGATCGACACGTCCACTCGTAAATTTTGTATTTTATTACAATAACTCTATATATTCAACCTCCATAGTACTATTTAGGCACCTGATTTTCATCATATATCTTTATTTTTCCTCCTTATTCATGACATGATATTAGAGCATCTATGACCATATAATTTTGAGTTTGATCCTTGTTGCTCCCATTCTTCTAAGTTAAATTTAAATTTCAACGCAAGATAGAGAAGGCCTATGCATTTTCCCACTACAAGCCCGAAGGGTTCTTGCATGAGGAGGCATATTAGATATCAAACCATTTATGTAATTTCACCCTGTTAGAGTATAATATAAACCATTAAAGAGGTACTCACCTAACAGCTTAAGCTTTTGGGTTGAATTGGTTCTGATTCTCGGTGTCACGAGATCGATCCTCACCTCCTCCCACTTTCTCTTATGGAATTTCTTAGCACAGGTAGGTTGGGCCTGATGCATCATCCACTTTTCAAGCCCAATGGACTCTCTTGTGAGGGGACGTGTTAGAGTATAATATAAACCATTAAAGAGGTCCTCACCCAAGAGCTTAAACTTTTGCGTTGAATTGGTTCTTTACACACCTTATAGCTTATACTTTTGGGATAGTTTGTTCATCATAGAAAGTATACCCTTTATTTATTTGTCACCTCAATCAAACATATTAAAGAATACATTAGACATTCTTCCCACCTTTGCTATTAACAGGGCAAAACATAGGACATCTAATTCCTATTTTGCTCCATTCCTTTTACACACTATCAATCTCACTTCTAAATGGTCACTATCAAGCATGACCAAACCATGTTTCTGAGCCTTTCACCACAGCCTGATATTTTTATGTTTCAAAATTAGTGTTTCAGTTATGATAGCCATCTCTCTTTTGTCTAAGACCATCAACAAATGGCCCAGAAGAATAACACTTAAAAAACAAATTTTCAAATAATTAATATCAAGTCCCACTTCCCCATCTTCTTACCTTGAGCCAATATATAATCAACATCTTCTACAAGTTTACCCACTTGACATATAGCAGCATTACAACTGTTTAGGGTAGCTTCCTCATTAAGATGTTCATCAAGAACAGAATGCAATGCTGTCAGTATTTTTTCTGGCAGACACCCAACAGCCAGTTTCTGCAATGAAGACGATCAAGTAATGACATACCTTAAGATAAAAAATGCCAAAGCAAAACCTAATAGGCAATAAACCAAAGATCAGACAATGTTGCAACAACTTGCTTACTAATCTCACTGAGTGGGCATCCCTCTTCACTATCTTGATAGGATTTGAACTCTTTCCATTGCTTGTAGATGATGGAAGGGGATTCTTACCCATCATTTCATCCTTAAGACTCTGACCCCGTGAACCAAAAACCTTCCTCTCCTCCCATATGTCAACCTAAACATAAGAGATAATGAAATGGTAGGTATAAGAAAAATTAAAAAGAAAATTTACTTCATTAAGAAAAATTATAAATATTTAAAACACTAATATAACAGAAAGGAAAGTAATATATGGTTCTGATGGGTTCAAGCTTATCCTATCCTTTCTGGGGAGGGAACTGACCCCATTTTTGTGGCAGCGATGGGTTCAAGCTCACGTGCATGGATAACCAAACCACTTCAGTTCAAGTTGGCTCACAAAAATTCAATGTCACTATATTCTACGAATTTCCTTCTGAGAATTCAATTGTGGGGAACACTTTTACGTGAGAGAATGAAAGCAATAAACATGCTTTTTATGTGGTCAATGGAACTCAGCTTCAGAAGTTCCCAGGCCTTCTGAACTGCCGGGTTAGTGTTCAAGTGCAAGTTACACGGAATGTTGTTTGGGACTCTGAGGGTAGAGTTGGTGCGTTAAAGAAAGCGCTGGATCAAGGGTTTGATGTGCAGTACGATTTAGAGCGCTGGATCTGGGGTTACTTCGATACTCTGTTTTTACAACTCACTGTAACCTCACTTCTCCTTTTCTTTTTTCTTTTCTATTATATGGTGCTTCGGCACTCTCTCCTTCCTTTTTCTATTCTCTTACACTTTTAAGGATACACCAACCCACATATATATAGGTGTATTAACCGTCATTTGTTACCAAAAATATATTATAATATTACCTACTTAACACATGTATATATCAGCCACCAATTTTTTATTGTTGCCCACTTTGACTATTCTAACAGCTTCTGGATCCATCTTCTAATCAATGGATTTTCCTAGATTGTCGGTGGAAAAATTACTCAAGTCATGTAGATTGTTCTAGTAGATGCAGGAGAGTTTGAAATTCTAACATCAGCGTGTCCTTCTCACAAAAGTGTGTACTCTTTTCTCTGTTCTCTTATACATTTTCTTATATAGCTTTACCTGATATATGCCTTGTGTTTTTGGTCTTATATACATGTTTAATTCATTCTACTTTTGATGACATATAAGAGAAACAATCAACGCTTGGGAAGGAGATCCTTTGTCTCCTCTTCCTGTCTTCATGCATGCCTATTTAATTTAACTCTGGCAAGGAATGAAAACTCAATATGATTATATTTCACCTCAAACATATCAAAGTCAATGTAATCGATTACACAGCGCAACATTTAATCGATTATGATGATACTATAATCGATAACAACATCATAATCGATTAAATGTTTGGGGGGAAGGTCAATTTTTTTAAATAGTTTAAATCCGGGGACATTATGGTTATTTTTTATTTAATTAAGGGCACAAAAGTCAAAAAAACCCAAAGAACCAACAAGATATACAAGAGAATATTGCAGACCGCCACAAAAACTTAGCCTCATCATCTAGACAAAACCAATGAAACACATATTGTAACTGTTGAAATTATAGGGATTTAGGTAGGGAAGAAGGAAAAGAGAGAATAAGCTAATGAATAATCTAAAATTGATATTGGTTTGATGTGATAGACAAAGCACTAACCCCTATACTAATACTAATAATCTGTCACATTGGTAGTTTGGGTCGGCTTTGGCCACTTGGGCAGAGATGGCACCTTGATTCTCTAATTTTCTTCTTGCTTCTTCTATTTCCATACTTGTTATTGAAAAAAGGTTTCTGTATATTGATATTGAATAAGTTACATGAGTGTGTATTTATACACGAAAGAATCGCTAAGAACGACTCAGCGATGACTAATCAATCCTAATCACAATCAATCATAATCAATCCTAATTAATAGGAAATAAAAACGGAAACATATTTGAATTCTGATTTTCTATACTCCCCCTCAAGTTGGGAGGTAAATGTTGATCATTCCCAACTTGCCAATCAAGTCTTCGAATGCTGGACGGTGTAGGCCCTTGGTAAGGATATCTGCAGTTTGCTCTTTGGTTGGAACATATATCATACGCACAATTCCATCATCTAATTTTTCTTTGATGAAGTGACGATCAACTTCCACATCCTTTGTTCGATCATGATGCACAGGATTTTGAGCAATGCTAACAGCTGCCTTGTTGTCACAATATAGTTTTATTGGTAGGGAATATGAAATCTTCAACTCTTGAAGAAGTCTTCTCAACCAGATTCCTTCACAAACTCCATGAGCTAAAACTCGAAATTCTGCTTCAGCACTACTTCTTGCAACCACTGTTTGCTTTTTGCTTCTTCAAGTAACAAGATTTCCCTACACGTAGGTGCAATAGCCTGAGGTAGATCTCATGTCTACTAATAAGCCTGCCCAATCTGCATCAGTGTAGATTTCAATTGTCCTTTTATACCCCTTTTTAAAGAATAATCCTCTTCCTGGAGTGTTCTTGAGGTATCTAAGCACCCTATAGACTGCACTAAGATGTTTCTCCTTGGGTGAGTGCATGAATTGACTAATCATACTCACCGCAAAGGCAATGTCAGGACGCGTATGAGATAAGTAAATTAGTTTACCAACCAATCACTAACATTGTTTTTTATCCACCTCATTCCCATCTTCAATACCTAACTTGCTATTAGGTTCCACAGGTGTCTCAGCAGGCTTACACCCTAACATTCTTGTTTCCAACAAAAGATCTAGAACATATTTCTCTTGTGTGAGAGTGATGCCTGTTTTGCTCCTAGCAACTTCCATACCAAGAAAATATTTGAGAGTGCCAAGATCCTTGAGTTCAAATTGAGCTGCTAGAAATTTCTTCAAAGTGTTCAATTTCTCAATATCATCACCTGTAAGAATTATATCATCTACATATACAATAAGAATAGCAATTTTACCATCCTTAGAGTGTTTGTGGAAGAGAGTATGATCAGTCTGTGCTTGAATGAAGCCTCTTCTTTTGACTGCTTGTGTGAATTTGTCGAATCATTCTCTAGGAGACTGTTTCAATCCATATAGAGACCTTTTTAGTTTACACACTGATCCATTTCCCTTTTCAAAACCAGGTGGAGGATCCATATAGACTTCTTCATGTAAGTCACCATTTAGGAATGCATTCTTCACATCTAACTGTTGCAGAGGCCAATCTAGGTTGGCAACAAGAGATAAGAGAACTCGGATGTTATTGACTTAAGCAACCGGAGCAAAAGTCTCATGATAATCTATCCAATGAGTCTGAGTGAAACCCTTTGCAACCAATCTTGCCTTGTATTTGTTGATGCTATTATCTGTATTGAATTTTATGGTAAACACCCATTTGCATCCTACTGCCTATTTTCCCTTGGGTAGGGTCACTATCTCCCAAGTTCCATTTCTTTCTAAAGCATTCATTTCTTCAAAGACAGCATCCCTCCATTTTTGATCATCGAGAGCCTCATGTATATTTCTCGTCCAACATAGTATTGGAAAGCACGGAACCCTGGGGACAACTTTCCATATGAAATATGATTAGAAATAGGATGAGTAGTACAAGATCGAGTACCTTTTCTGAGAGCAATGGGCAAGTGTAGATCATTTTCACCATGGCACTCAAGTGTTGGGGTGCTGGAACTAGAACATGGTTCAGAATCCTAGCAGTGCAGAGGCTTTGGGTTATTCATACTTTGAGGAGGCTTTCGCCTGCTATGAACTTGTCCCCATTTTGAGGAGGCTCCTGATGATGAGGATTCTTTAGCTCCCCCTGTTTCCAAAAGTAGAGGTAATACTGTGGCATTAGTAGGTTCCCATGACTGATCTTCATCTACTCCTATAGACTCCCCCTGAAGAGAAGTCACGGGGAAGAAAGGGTCATTCTCAGAAAAGGTGACATCCATAGAGACAAAGACCTTACGAAGAGAGGGTGAATAACACTTATAGCCACGTTGAGTAGGAGAATAACCAATAAAGACACACTGGAGAGACTTAGGATCAAGCTTAGACCGTTGATGGGAGGGAATATGGACAAATACAACGCAACCAAATAACTTGAGAGGTAAGGAAGAGACACCTCGGAAGGAAGGGAAGATACGAACAAGACTAGAAAGAGGAGACTGAAATTTAGAATGCGAGATGACATTCGATTTATCAGATACGAGGCAGTGAGAACTGCCTCTCCCCAAAGATATTTAGGAACACTCGTGGTAAACATAAGAGCCCGAGCAACTTCAAGGAGATGTCGGTTTTTTCTTTCCGCAACTCCGTTTTGTTGGGGTGTGTCAGGACACGAGCTTTGGTGAAGGATGCCATGTTGGGAAAGATATTCTCCAAGAATAGAGTTAAAATACTCTTTGCCATTATCTGTACGAAGAATTTGTATAGCAACTTGGAATTGGGTTTGAACCATGGCATGAAATTTTTTAAACACGGATGCAGCATCGGACTTGTCCTTTAGAAGATATACCCAACAAACTCGGGAATGGTCATCAATGAAAGTAATAAACCATCGAGTACCTGAAATATTTTTAACACGGGCTGGACCCCATATGTCACTATGTATTAAGGAAAATGGGGAAGAGTCATGGTGAACTTTAGAAGGATAAGGAGCATGAGTATGCTTGGCAAGTTGACAAATATCACAAGAAAACAAACAAGGACTTTTATTAATAAATAAGTTTGGTAACAACTTCTGAAGATAAATAAAATTGGGATGGCCTAGCCTACGGTGCCACAGCATAACATCATTACATGAATCAAAAGGAAACATAGAGTTTTTTTCTACGAAAACAATTTCATAAGTCACATCCTCCTCAAAGTAGTAAAGTCCACCATCCTCTCTAGCACTACCAATCATCCTCTCCGAGTCCTGTTCCTGAAAAACACAACCATGTGGAAAGAATTTAGCAAAGCAATGCAACTCAGAAGTCAGCTTGCTTATGGAAATGAGATTACAAGCCAGAAAAGGAACATAAAGAACTGATGTCAAATTAATCAGCTCAGAAAGTTTAATGGTTCCGTGTCCCGCAATCTGGGAAAAACTGCCATCGGCAATCTTGACCCTAGAGGGTTCAGAATATGGAGTGTATGAACAAAACAAGCCAAGATTACCTGTCATATGATCAGAGGCTCCAGAATCAAGGATTCAATGATTTTGACTATCAACATGGAAAGTTGTACCTTGCTGGACCACATTACTAGTGGCCTTAGGAGGTTGAGTCAAAAGTCTCTAAAGTTGTTCAAACTGAGTCTTGCTAAGAAAGACACCATCAGAGTCAGAGGATGCATGAGGGTCATCAACCTTGTCATCAGTAGAAACCGGATATGCACGACCTTTATTTTGTCCTTTGGGCTTCCAATTTGCAGGTTTCCCGCGGATTTCCCAACATTTCTCACGGGTATGACCAATTTTATTGCAGTGAGTGCACCATGGACGACCATCCAGTCTTGATTCTCCGGAGGAACGGTCAATGGTACGGTTGGCAGCTAATGCAGACAAGCGACTCCTTTTCTCCCAGCATAACTCTCTGTCTACTGGCTTCTCTACGAACTTCAGCAAAGGCGTCAGCAAGTGAGGGTAACGGTCGCTGCCCCAATATTCGACCACGAACCTCATCAAGATCTCGGTTGAGTCCGGCAAGGAAATCATACAGTCTTTCCTTCTCCAAGTGTTTCTTAAATTGGGTATTAGCTTCCAATCCTTTAAGATCGGATACATAATAAAGATCCAATTCCTGCCATAAATTTGTTAGAGCAGTAAAATATTCAGTAATAGTCATACCCCTTTGACGAAAGTCTCTCAACTTATTTCTCAGTTCAAAGACTTGAGAGGTATTCTCCAGGTCTGAGTAATTTTTTTGAACAGCATCCCAAATTTCCTTGGCAGTATCGAAGAACAGATAGGTTTGGCCAATCAGTGGTTCCATGGAATTAGTCAGTCAAGCCATGACCAAGGAATTATTAATCTCCCAATTGTCATAATCAGGAGAATCCTCAATAGGTTTCTTAATTTTTCCCTCGAGATAGCCCATCTTACCCTTTGCCCGGATGACCAACTTAACCGATTGAAACCATTGCAGAAAATTCTTACCGTTCAACCGGTGATTAGTGATCTGCAAACCTAAGTTGTCTCCAGAGGGCTGAGAATTTGGAGCAGATGAGGAGGCAAAAGAACGATTCGAGGAAGCCATGAATAGAAAGTGAAGGTTTTGACGTGGACCCAAAAAAAAAATTTCTCTGATTTTATATCTGACCACTGGAACAGGGACAGACGAGGCCGACGAGGTGTTCTTGGCAGCTCACGCCGGAAAAAGAGTCCGGAAAGGCGACGCGTGGACTACACGCGCCGAAGAGTGACCGCGCATGTGGCGGCGCGTGGGCGGTCTGACGGCGACGGGTCCGGCTGCGTTCAACTCGTCGGAGCCTTCTGAGTTGAATGGTACCTCCACCTTCTCGATTGGAGGTCTGTAGGTATGGTTTCTGGGATTTGGGTTTAGGTTGGATTGTGTTTGGGTGGTTTTTTGGATGATTTGAGCCTTGAAGGTGGCTGATTTAGGGTAGGAACGAACCCGCTCTTGATACCATATTGAAAAAAGGTTTCTGTATATTGATATTGAATAAGTTACATGAGTGTGTATTTATACAAGAAAGAATCGCTCAGAACCACTCAGCGATGACTAATCAATCCTAATCACAATCAATTCTAATCAATCATAATCAATCCTAATCAATCATAATCAATCCTAATTAATAGGAAATAAAAACGGAAACATATTTGAATTCTGATTTTCTACACTTGTCTCTCTGTAGAAAATCAGAATTCAAACATGTTTCCGTTTTTATTTCCTATTAATTATGATTGATTATGATTGATTAGGATTGATTGTGATTGATTAGAATTGATTGTAATTAGGATTGATTAGTCATCGCTTAGTCATTCTTAGCGATTCTTTCTTGTATAAATACTCACTCATGTAAATTATTCAAGATCAATATACAGAAACTTCTTTTCAATATGGTATCAAGAGCGGGTTCGTTCCTACCCTAATTCAAAGCTGAAATAACCATCCAAACACTTCCATCACCGTCAAACACCTCCTAAACACCTCCTTGAATCTGTCCAACACAGAAACCTAGTCTACTGACCTCCGATCAAGAAAGTGAGGTGACCATTCGACTCAGAAGGATCGGACGAGTCGACCGCCGCTGGACCCATCGCTGTCAACCGCCGCACGCACCGCCACGCGCCGTCACAAGCGCGGCCATTCTCCGGCGCGTGAGCTCCACGCGCCGCCTTCCCAACGTCTTTTTCCGCCGCGACTTGCACAGACCTTCTCGCCGGCTTATCCCCTTCCTGTTCCAGAGGTCAGATCAAAAATTTACAAAACTTGATTTTTCATCAACGGTCAACCCTTCTCTTTCTATTCATGGCTTCCTCCAAACACTTTTTCGCCTCCTCATCTGCCCCAAATTCTCAGTCCTCTAGAGACAACTTAGGTTTGCAGATCACCAATCACCGGTTGAACAGTAAGAATTTTCTGCAATGGTTTCAATCAGTTAAGTTGGTCATCCGGGCAAAGGGTAAGATGGGCTATCTTGAGGGAAAAATTAAGAAACCTACTGAGAATTCTCCTGATTATGACGATTGGGAGATTAATAATTCCTTGGTCATGGCTTGGCTGACTAATTCCATAGAACCACAGATTGGCCAAACCTATCTGTTCTTTGATACTGCCAAGGAAATTTGGGATGCTGTTCAACAGAATTACTCCGATCTGGAGAATACCTCTCAAGTTTTTGAACTGAGAAATAAGTTGAGAGACTTTCGTCAAAGGGGTATGACTGTTACTGAATATTTTACTGCACTGACGAATTTATGGCAGGAATTGGATCTTTATTATGCATCTGATCTTAAGGGATTGGAAGCTAATACCCAATTTAAAAAACACTTGGAGAAGGAAAGACTGTATGATTTCCTTGCCGGACTCAATCGAGATCTTGATGAGGTTCGTGGTCGAATATTGGGGCAGCGACCGTTACCTTCACTTGCTGACGCCTTTGCTGAAGTTCGTCGAGAAGCCAGTAGACGGAGAGTTATGCTGGGAGAAAACGAGTCGCTTGATCAGTCTGATAATATGTCTGCATTAGCTGCCAACCGTACCATTGACCGTTCCTCCGGAGAATCAAAACGGGATGGTCGTCCATGGTGCACCCACTGCAATAAAATTGGTCATACCCGTGAGAAATGTTGGGAAATCCACGGGAAACCTGCAAATTGGAAGCCCAAAGGACAAAATAAAGGTCGTGCATATCAGGTCTCTACTGATGACAAGGTTGATGAGCCTCATGCATCCTCTGACTCTGATGGTGCTTTCTTAGCAAGACTCAGTTTGAACAACTTCAGAGACTTTTGACTCAACCTCCTAAGGCCACTAGTCATGTGGTCCAGCAAGGCACAGCTTTCCATGTTGATAGTCAAAATCATTGGATCCTTGATTCTGGAGCCTCTGATCATATGACAGGTAATCTTGGCTTGTTTTGTTCATACACTCCATATTCTGAACCTTCTCGGGTCAAGATCGCCGATGGCAGTTTTTCCCAGATTGCGGGACACGGAACCATTAAACTTTCTGAGCTGATTACTTTGACATCAGTTCTTTATGTTCCTTCTCTGACTTGTAATCTCATTTCCATTAGCAAGCTCACCTCTGAGTTGCATTGCTTTGCTAAATTCTTTCCATATAGTTGTGTTTTTCAGGAACAGGACTCGGAGAGGATGATTGGCAGTGCTAGAGAGGATGATGGACTTTACTACTTTGAGGAGGATGTGACTCATGAAGCTGTTTCGTAGAAAAAAACTCTATGTTTCCTTTTGATTCATGTGATGATGTTATGCTGTGGCATCGTAGGCTAGGTCATCCAAATTTTATTTATCTTCAGAAGTTGTTGCCAAACTTATTTATTAATAAAAGTCCAAGTTTGTTTTCTTGTGATATTTGTCAACTTGCCAAGCATACCCGTGCTCATTATCCTTTTAAAGTTCACCATGACTCGTCCCCGTTTTCCTTAATTCATAGTGACATATGGGGTCCAGCCCGTGTTAAAAATATTTCAGGTACTCGATGGTTCATTACCTTCATTGATGACCATTCTCGAGTCTGTTAGGCGTATCTTCTAAAGGATAAGTCCGATGCTGCATCCGTGTTTAAAAAATTTCATGCCATGGTTCAAACCCAATTCCAAGTTGCTATACAAATTCTTCGTACAGATAATGGCAAAGAGTATTTTAACTCTATTCTTGGAGAATATCTTTCCCAACATGGCATCCTTCACCAAAGCTCGTGTCCTGACACACCCCAACAAAACGGAGTTGCGGAAAGAAAAAACCGACATCTCCTTGAAGTTGCTCGGGCTCTTATGTTTACCACGAGTGTTCCTAAATATCTTTGGGGAGAGGCAGTTCTCACTGCCTCGTATCTGATAAATCGAATGTCATCTCGCATTCTAAATTTCAGTCTCCTCTTTCTAGTCTTGTTCGTATCTTCCCTTCCTTCCGAGGTGTCTCTTCCTTACCTCTCAAGTTATTTGGTTGCGTTGTATTTGTCCATATTCCCTCCCATCAACGGTCTAAGCTTGATCCTAAGTCTCTTCAGTGTGTCTTTATTGGTTATTCTCCTACTCAACGTGGCTATAAGTGTTATTCACCCTCTCTTCGTAAGGTCTTTGTCTCTATGGATGTCACTTTTTCTGAAAATGACCCTTTCTTCCCCTCGACTTCTCTTCAGGGGGAGTCTATAGGAGTAAATGAAGATCAGTCATGGGAACCTACTGATGCCACGGTATTACCTCTACTTTTGGAAACAGGGGGAGCTACAGAATCCTCACCATCAGGAGCCTCCTCAAAATGGGGACAAGTTTATAGCAGGCAAAAGCCTCCTCAAAGTGTGAATAACCTTGAGCCTCTACACTGCCAGGATTCTGAACCATGTTCTAGTTCCAGCACCCCAATACTTGAGTGTCATGGTGAAAATGATCTACACTTGCCCATTGCTCTCAAAAAAGGTACTCGATCTTGTACTACTCATCCTATTTCTAATCATATTTCATATGGAAAGTTGTCCCCAGGGTTTCGTGCTTTCAATACTATGTTGGATAGTACAAAGATACCGAGAAATATACATGAGGCTCTCATGATAAAAAATGGAGGGATGCTGTCTTTGAAGAAATGAATGCTTTAGAAAGAAATGGAACTTGGGAGATAGTGACCCTACCCAAAGGAAAATAGGCAGTAGGATGCAAATGGGTGTTTACAATAAAATTCAATGCAGATAATAGCATCAACAGATACAAGGCAAGATTGGTTGCAAAGGATTTCACTCAGACTCATGGGATAGATTATCATGAGACTTTTGCTCCGGTTGCTAAAGTCAATACCATCTGAGTTCTCTTATCTCTTGCTGCCAATCTAGATTGGCCTCTGCAACAGTTAGATGTGAAGAATGCATTCCTAAATGGTGACTTACATGAAGAAGTCTATATGGATCCTCCACCTGGTTTTGAAAAGGGAAATGGATCAGTGTGTAAACTAAAAAAGTCTCTATATGGATTGAAACAATCTCCCAGAGCACAGACTGATCATACTCTCTTCCACAAACACTCTAAGGATGGTAAAATTGCTATTCTTATTGTATATGTAGATGATATAATTCTTACAGGTGATGATATTGAGGAATTGAACACCTTGAAGAAATTTCTAGCAGCTCAATTTGAACTCAAAGACCTTGGCACTCAAATATTGGTATGGAAGTTGCTAGGAGCAAAACAGGCATCACTCTAACACAAAAGAAATATGTTCTAGATCTTTTGTTGGAAACAGGAATGTTAGGGTGTAAACCTGCTGAGACACCTGTGGAACCTAATACCAAGTTAGGTATTGAAGATGGGAATGAGGTGGATAAAGAACAATATCAGCGATTGGTTGGTAAACTAATCTACTTATCTCTTACGCGTCCTGACATTGCCTTTGCGGTGAGTATGATTAGTCAATTCATGCACTCACCCAAGGAGAAGCATCTTAGTGCAGTCTATAGGGTGCTTAGATACCTCAAGAATACTCCAGGAAGAGGATTATTCTTTAAAAAGGGGTATAAAAGGACAATTGAAATCTACACTGATGCAGATTGGGCAGGCTCATCAGTAGACAGGAGATCTACCTCAGGCTATTGCACCTACGTGTAGGGAAATCTTGTTACTTGGAGAAGCAAAAAGCAAACAGTGGTTGCAAGAAGTAGTGCTGAAGCAGAATTTCGAACTTTAGCTCATGGAGTTTGTGAAGGAATCTGGTTGAGAAGACTTCTTCAAGAGTTGAAGATTTCATATTCCCTACCAATAAAACTATATTGTGACAACAAGGCAGCTGTTAGCATTGCTCAAAATCTTGTGCATCATGATCGAACAAAGCACGTGGAAGTTGATCGTCACTTCATCAAAGAAAAATTAGATGATGGAAATGTGCGTTTGATATATGTTCCAACCAAAGAGCAAACGGCAGATATCCTTACCAAGGGCCTACACCGTCCAGCATTCGAAGACTTGATTGGCAAGTTGGGAATGATCAATATTTACCTCCCAACTTGAGGGGGAGTGTAGAAAATCAGAATTCAAACATGTTTCCGTTTTTATTTCCTATTAATTAGGATTGATAATGATTGATTAGGATTGATTGTGATTGATTAGAATTGATTGTAATTAGGATTGATTAGTCATCGCTTAGTCATTCTTAGCGATTCTTTCTTGTATAAATACTCACTCATGTAAATTATTCAAGATCAATATACAGAAACTTCTTTTCAATACTCTCCATTTTCTATTTCCTATCACGGTAATTGGAGCTTGCTTACTAAATTTTTGATTATTTTCCTTTGTTAATATCAGTAACCATCCGCTGGTATTAGAGCCTTCCACCATGTCTCTTGTGGCAAACAAGTGGGCGCAGGTGGTAACACAGGTATTGTAGTGTTCGATGGGAACTAGTCAAAGGACTAGAGACAATTGCAAGGTGGATTGTAAGGATCCAATTGCAAGGTATGGGACTTGAGTCGCACATCAGAAATATGGGACTCCAATGGAGGTTTTATATGGTCTTGGACTCTCCCACCACAATGCCTAGCTTTTGTAGTGAGATTCTCCCAAGCTTTATATCAAAATAAAAAATAGAACTTAAAAAAAAATAATGGCCATATTTAGGACAACATAAACTTCAAATTTTTCAGGAAATATTTCCACATCTAGAAGAACAAGAGTTCTGCTCAATATATGCTGCACCAGTAATTTACACCATTAACAAAATCTTATTAAAAAACAAAACAAATCATACAGCCTAATACACAGAAGTAGGCTCTTTAACCAAGAAGTTAATCATTCTTTCATCCATAGCAGTTCAGTTCAATATTAGTTCTAATAAAGGGGGGAACACCAAAAAAATGAAGACACCAAAAAATTATCCAAGCCAGGCACCCATAAGTCTGTAGCATTACAATATAAGCAGAGAATGAAAACATTACTATACTGTGCATTGTAATACAATTGATTGACAGAACTAATGACAAGTGAGAATAGGACTTACAAGTCTGGTTACTGATTTCTTTCCATTTTCATCACTTTCATAAACACGCCTGAGAGCATCTGGAAGAACTTTCCAGAATTCATTAACAAATTCACTTCCCTTCCGCCTACTATTTTGCAAGATGTCATTAGCCAAGTATAGAAAAGAGATACGCTGCTCTTTCTGGGAAGAGCTGAATAATTTATCCCACGTTTCAACTATTTCTTTTGCTCTCTTCCGGTGAGAAATACACAAACGGGATAACGCTGATTGGATGTTTAAGAAATACAAATGGCAATACAACAATCAAACTCAAACAAAAATAGGAAGGGGGAAATCATGTGAAAAAAAAAAAAAAAAAAAAAAGAGATTGAAAAAAATAAATCACATTAATATTGAAAATAATATTACTTTTAGAAATTTATTTAGCTAGCGGGGAAAAATGTCCATTACCAATTGCTAAATGCAACATGTGACCGGCATACTGATAAATCTGGTGCTAAACAAGTTGTTTTGGCCTCTATAGGTGGCATAGAAACAATGCATTCAATTTCTTAAAAAAAACGTAAAAAATACACATACGATCTTACTTGTATACTAAGAAATGAAAACATGTCAAATGATGTGATGTAAACCCATGCACAAAATCAAGAAAATAGAAAGTACGGAATGAAGATATAGGCTGCATTTTGTTAGATATACTTTTTTATGTCCAAACCACAGTGCAGTGTTACAGTACCAGTTAAATGTAAAAGAATACATTGTGTATTGATCTGTGTCAGGGAGTTACAATATATAGAGACCCTAATGGGCTTAAGTGTAAGGCTCAAACCTAATCCAAACCTAATCCTAATACAGTCAGAATACAGTCAGACTATTTACGGATAAGACAGAATCCAATCATATCTAATCAAATCTAATCATATCATATCTAATATTCTAACACTCCCCCTCAAGCTGGTGCGTATATATTATGAGCACCAAGCTTGTTACAAATGTATTCAACCCGAGGACCTCTAAGAGCTTTAGTAAAAACATCTGCTAGTTGATTAGACGAGTTGACAAAAGCTGTCTTGATTTCTCCTGACTGAATCTTTTCCCGAATGAAGTGACAATCAATCTCTATATGTTTGGTCCTCTCATGAAAAACAGGATTAGAAGATATATGTAGCGCAGCTTGATTATCACAGATGAGTGTCATGGGTTGTTTCTGTTCACAAAGATGAAGCTCCTGAATCAACTGCTTTAACCAGATCAACTCACAGGTAGTATTTGCCATTGCACGATACTCAGCTTCTGCACTAGATCGGGAAACAACAGGTTGTTTCTTGCTTTTCCATGAGATTAAGTTTCCTCCGAAGAAGACACAATAACCAGAAGTAGAGCGTCTGTCCGAGGGTGATCCTGCCCAATCGGCATCTGAGTAACCACAAATTTCTGTATTTCCCTGATCCGACACACCTTTCCAGACTCCCCCTGAGCAACAAAACCAGGTGGTTGCTCCATGTAAACTTCTTCTTGTAAATCACCATGAAGAAAGGCATTTTTGATGTCAAGTTGAAGGAGTGGCCAGTGACGAACAGCAGCAAGGGCAAGAAAGAGGCGGACTGACGCCATCTTAGCGACCGGAGAAAATGTATCGCTATAATCAAGGCCAAAGATTTGAGTAAAACCCTTGGCAACTAAACGTGCCTTGAGACGATCAATATGGCCATCAGGTCCAACGTTCACAGTAAAAACCCAGCGACAACCAACTATAGACTTATCTGGAGGAGCAGAAACAAGGTCCCAAGTGCCATTGGAATGAAGTGCAGTCATCTCATCAAGCATTGCTTGGCGCCACCCTGGATGGGAAAGTGCTTCACCTGTGGTCTTAGGAATAGAAATAGAAGAAAGACTAGAAACAAAGGTGAAATGAGGTGAAGAAAGACGGTCATAACTCAAAAAGGTATAAAGAGGATAAGGGTTACGAGTAGCACGTGTACCTTTTCTTTGAGCAATGGGAAGAGTCTCTGATGAAGGATCCGGAGGGGAAGAAGCAACAGCAGTGGGCGATGAGCCAGCAAGAGTCGAGTCGACAGGAGGCACAGTTTTGCGACGCTGATAGGTGAGAAGTGGACGGTCCTCAGGTATAGAAGCAATAGGTTGCTCATCTGGAATAGAAGCACCTGCAGCTGGCAAAGACAAGTCAAGAAAAGGGACAGGAAGTACATGATCAACCTGTGACATCTGAGATGGGATAGAATTAAAGGGTTGTTGATCAAGAAAAGTGACATCAGCGGAAACTAAGCAACGCTTAAGGTCGGGAGAATAACAACGATAACCCTTTTGAAGACGAGAATAACCAAGAAAGATACACTGAAAGGCTTTGGATGTTAACTTATCCTTACCAGGAGTGAGATCATGAACAAAACAAGTACAACCAAAGACATGTGGAGTTAGAGGATAAAGAGGAACATCTGGAAGCAATAGATTATGAGGAATGTCATTGTGGAGCACAGATGAAGGCATGCGATTGATGAGAAAACAAGAGATGAGTACAGCATCTGCCCAGAAGTGAAGAGGAACCTGCATATGAATAAGAAGGGTACGGGCAGTTTCAATGAGATGTCTGTTTTTACGTTCAGCCACCCCATTTTGTTGTGGAGTGTGAGGACAAGTAGTTTGATGTAAAGTACCTTGCGTGGCCAAGAAATTAGAAAAATCAATAGAAACATATTCCTTAGCATTATCACTACGTAGAATACGAATAGAAACACCAAATTGAGTATGGATCTCAGTAGAAAACTTTTTATAAATGGAAAATAACTCAGAACGATTTTTCATTAAATAGGTCCAAGTGCAACGGGAAAAATCATCAATAAAGGTAACGAAATACCGAAAACCTAAAACAGACAAGGTACGACTTGGACCCCAGATATCTGAATGAACAAGAGAGAAAGGGGCATCAGCTCGTTTATTGACTCGACTGGCAAAAGAGGAGCGTGTATGCTTCCCTTGTTGACATGACACACAATCTAAAGACCGAAGACCGGACAAAAGAGGAACCATTTTCTGCAACTTTGAAAGACTTGGATGACCAAGGCGACTGTGGATAAGTTGTGGAGATTCTGTGAGAGAGCATGCTACTGAAGGACGAGGCACATCCAGATAATAAAGCCCCCGTGACTCACGACCCACTCCAATCATTTTCCCCGTACCCAGATCCTGCACAGAAACAGAATGGTTAGAGAAAGTAATGGTGCAAGTGAGGGAGTGGATCAACTTACTAATAGAAATTAAGTTATAAGGGATGCCAGGAATGTAATAGACAGATGTCAGGGCCAAGGTAGAGGTCGGACGAGCTTGTCCAATCCCACAAACTGGGGCTTTGGTTCCATCCGCAAGGGTAAAAGACGGTAAATGATCAGAATAAGTAAGAGATGTAAAGAGTTCCTTATTACCACAGAGATGATCGGTAGCACCGGAGTCAAATATCCAAGTGCCAAGTGATGTAGAATGAGAAACACAAGCAACGGGATTACCAGTATAAGGCTGAGACTGAGGAGAAGCCTTCCTGAGAGGGGTTTGGAGTGCAGCACAGTCCGAACCTGAACCAAATGATGCTTTGTCTGACTGAGCTATATTTGCAACAATAGAAGGAGAGTTAACCTCCGAGAGATCAGGAGATGCTGCTGTCATTTAAAGATAAAATATAAAAGCCGTAAACGAAGGCAAACGATATCCAATCAAGAAGAACCACGCGTCTAAGGTCAGACCCACAAAGAAACAATCACAGATCCAGAAAGGGGAGGAGAAGGCGAGCTTCTCTGTCCAAGACCGGCCGGAAAAAACCGCCGGAATAGTGCTCACGCGCCGGCAGAAGGTGCCGCGTGAAGCCCACGCGCAGTGAAGACAGGTGGCGCGTGACGGCGCGTGGGAGATGCGTTGCTGACCGGACCACCACAGACCTGGTCGCCGGGAAGAGACGGTCCTGATCGCGTGAAGTTTGGTCGGAAAAGTCGCCGGAAAAAGTCTTCGGTTGCCTGAACAGTGATTCTGACGGCGGGCGGTGGTTCCGGTGGCCGTCGAAGGTGCTGACGCGTTTGGAAAAATCACTCAGAGGCTGTTTACAGCCCTAGAAGGCTTGCCGGAAGGACGCACGGCAAGAAAGAGGACTCCTAAGCAGTGGGCTTAGGTTTTTAAAGCAAAAAACAAGGTTTCTGAGCGGAAGCGAGGGTTCCTAGAACGAAAGAGCTCTGATACCAAGTTAAATGTAAAAGAATACATTGTGTATTGATCTGTGTCAGGGAGTTACAATATATAGAGACCCTAATGGGCTTAAGTGTAAGGCCCAAACCTAATCCAAACCTAATCCTAATACAGTCAGAATACAGTCAGACTATTTACGGATAAGACAGAATCCAATCATATCTAATCAAATCTAATCATATCATATCTGATATTCTAACAGTACCCAATGCACTATAATGAACCAATAGCGCCATGGAAGGATTTATTCCCATAATATAAGTACTGGCAGCTTGATAATGCAGAAATAACTAAAAGAAGTATTGTAATTAAAACAACAAACAAACAAAAAATAAGAGGGAGCAATGCTGGATACATTCAATGCTTTGTTGCGAATTGTTGAGTTTCAACAACTTCTCTGCTAATATCTGCCCATCAAATATGTCGTTGCCCATTCTGCTTTTTGCCAAGCTTTACATATCCCAGAGATTTTCCTATAATTCACAGGAAATGGATATCAACTAAATAAAGGAGTTGATGCATAGAATGAAACAAAAACGCATAATCAAAATGATGTAAATTCATCATGAAAAAGCCAATGAGCTTCTAAAATTTAATATCAACTCAATAAGGAGTTTGGTAGATAAGGAAATTTTATTACTAAAAAAGAATGGAAACAACAGCTATAGGGAGGATAATATATACTCCGCACAGAAAAAGCAAAATACATCAAAGAAAATGGAAAAATCAAGAATGTAAGCATGATGTATATCTGAAATGGAAACTCCTTCAAAACAGCCATTAGAAGAACACTGATAAGATCATAAAAACAATACTATCTCATACAGCAAGTTGAGGTCAAAACGACAACCTCAAAGATGAAAGCATTCCACTCCATTCCAACCAAATACACAAAAAGAATGCATAAACTACACATTATCAGAATAATTTTAGCCCCCTTGCTTTCAAGCCTTAATAAAACAGCTCCAAAGTATAAATGCAAACCTGTGCTCACCAACCGCTCCCCAACAAATAAAATAAAATAAATACATCGTTCCATTAAGAAAATAGCCACCTTTTATTACAAGTGAAGAACAAGTGTCCAACTGTTCCTGAATTAAAAGAAAGAAAAAATACTAACATGTGCCCAAGTAAAGGTCAACATGAACTTGCCACTAGTGTATGAGGTAGAGCATCATGCATTTATTCAATGGAAACAGCACCAAATTAAACAGAGTACATAATGACATCATCACAACAACGGATGAAATGACAGTAGGCAAAATTCACTGACACAAGACCAAGTACCCTCTGATTCTTTTTTTTGAAATAAAAGATGTAAGTAGAACTGTCAACCCACCAGGCATTCTCTCTCTTTACATTTCTCTCTCTTTACATTTTTTGGAGAATGATAAGTTCATTTGAAAATAAAGCCAAAGATTAAATACATTTTGTTGAACTTGGTCAAGAGAGGCAGAATTGGAAAGTATATAAAAGAAGAAATAAGCAGGAGAAGAGGGGAGTAGTTCGTTGAGATAGTTAGCTTGAGGCAGTTAGTTAGAGCATAGGAATGTAAAGAGGATATTAAGGGATATTATGTTGAGTGGTTAAATAAGACAGAAAGTAGTGTAAGCTTTAGTTTTGTTAGTTGGAAAGTGAACATAGTCGTGTGGCTAAGTTCAGAAGGGGAAACCCTTGTAACGGATCTTAATCCCTGCTCATCAATCTCTTCAATACAATAAGCATTCTTGAGTATTTTTTCTGCAACCTTCTTATTTCTTGTTCTGAAATTCCTTTTTAACATCTACTCTGAGGTTGTCTTTGTTCAAGAATCCTAACACATTTATAATTTATGAGGCAAAGGTAAAGAGGGATGCATCTAACATCATCCACAAGACAAAACATGTAGAAACAGAGACATCCACAGAAGCGGAAATAAGAAATAAAAATTCAACATAAAATGGCTAAACAAAACTTCTTTAACTCCCCTCTCATATCCTTTTCTCTTTGAAACTCTCAACGTAAAACATCTTATCAGGACAAATAGACACTATCCTTTAATACTAGTCTTTTGACTCAGCCTCCTATTTGTTTCCTTAACCTCTAAAATCTATTTCAGCACTGACTAACTGTAGAAAATCTTTCCATTTTTTATTTTAATTAGTGATTGATTTTTTCCTTTAATAGGAATTTGAATTTTTGAATTTGCTTCTATAGACAGGATAGGGCTGATGACTCATTGCTGAGTCATTATCTATTTTTTTCTCATTTACTCTTGTATAAATACCCACTATCAATGTAAATCAAATGTATCAGTTTTCAGAAAAACCTTTGTTTTACATCTTTCAATACTAACAACATCCAATATTATGAAAAGCAAAAGATGCAATTATAGTTCATCTGAGCAATGTCACAAAGAAGATCATGGTCAAGAATTTCTATGCATAATAACAACATAGTAATGCAAATAATAAATTATAAATGTTGTACAAGTGCACTATCTAAATCTCAGAGTCAGAAGTTTCTTTAGCTTCAAGATTCCTAAAAAATGGAACTTTCAAGATATATTGGGATGATAAATATTGTTAAAAAATTTGGAGTTGGAAATTATGTAATTTAAACTACAAAAGAGCTAACAAATGCCCCAGGAAAAGAAATATCTCTACCCAATGATTGTCCCCAAATATAGCATGAAAGCTATAGCCTACCATAAAATAAATATCCCTGAAAGATGTTTTGCCAAGGACATGAGTGAGTTGCCATAATTGTTTGGTTAGCATCTCATTTTCTCCCATTCTGATGTTTATGATACTAACTCTAGTAGGCTGGTGGCATACAACATAGAAAAGTTGCCTTTAAAAATGACCCAAAAGAAATTTACAAGCAAAAGCAATGCCTTTCAACACCAAATTGCGAATGCCTAAAGTCCTCTCTTTCTTGGTTCTACAACAGACTTCCAGCTAACCAGATGATCTCTTTTCTTCAGCCCCCCTTCAATCCAAAAAAATCCATCATAATCTCATCTAGGCTGTCAGGCCATAGCTATCAATTGCAGGTAGCGGGCCCCCCAAAATGCTATAGCAGTATAGCGCGGGTGGCAGTGTAGCTGCTACATTGAAATCAACATAAATTCTATACTAAACTATACTACATATATATAGATGCTTAAAAATAAAAATTACCCAAAATTAAAGACATTCTTTCATAATTAATTCTATTGTCACTTCCATTCCAAACAAGGATTCAAGGAACATAAAGGAAGCAACAGGAATTCATTGCAAGGAACTAAATTAAATAAATTCAAGGAACACAAAGGAAGGATCTAAATACTGTCAAATGCATATTTCCTTGCTGGAATTCTGAACAGAACAAAGAAGAAAATACTCTCAATAGTTCCGAACAGAGCAGAAAATACCAACTCGGAGAGAAAATACTTGCAAAACAAAGGAGAAAGTGGATAGCCGGAAACAGAGTCAAGGAGAGGAGTCGCCAGATGTTGATGGGCTTACCAGAAAATGAGTCAGAATACCAGTCAAGAGAGACAGTCCAGATGAAGTTTCCAACTTAAAAAGGGGGTTAAAAGTCGATTATACCCCCTTAATATGAATGATAGGACACCAGTTACACAAGGAAAAATGGGATTAGCCCTTCCTTCACCATAGCACTACAATCCGCTACCTGCGACTGCGGATGCTACTGCAATCGTAGCGTCGTGCAGGGGAAATAGTTAAGGTAGGCAAAACAAGTCAACCCGCCCCTCCCCACCCTCAACCTGCCAAAAATGGGGTGGGTTGACCCGCCATTGGTGAGTTTGTTGGAAATACCAGTCCACCGTTTTGACTAAAAAAATAAAATGAAAAGTTTCATTTTTTCCTAATGTGTCATTTAATATTAAAAATATATATATAAAGAACTTATATTGGGATAATGACTTGTGGGATTAAATAAGAAGTGTGTGTCGGTGTGCAAATTTCTACAAATATTATTATTATAAAATTCCTTGAATGATAATATGTTGCGTGGAAACGCTTGTCTTTTTATTTTGTTCAGTTCGATCTTCAGTTGTAATGGTAGTGAACTCACCATTGGAGACAGCCATAGATGTTGCAATTTTGCAACAAAACTACTTCATATGCAAATAAAAAAGTCAAATGTGTCGTACATAATATATATAGCACTAAAGTCATGAATATGTTGGTGAAGAAACGATATGATATATATGAAGATGACAAGTTGAAATGAAAAAAAATAAAATAAAAAACACTAACCCGCGGATTGAACCTTCCCACCGGTCCTAACCCGCTTTGACCCGCCTACATGCAGGACGGATTGTGTTGGGTTGGTGGATTGAAATATACAACCCAACCCATCCTGTTAAGGCAGGTTGGTGGGTTGACTCATCAGGTTCAATCCACTTTGCCAACTGTAGAAATAGCAGCTGGGTGCCACTACCCACACCATAGGATAGCACGTGATATTGGTGCTATTGATAACCTAGTCTCAGGCCCAACAAGGATAAGATAGATAATAAAGATAGATTCTGGACAAGCACACCTGAACAGGGCTAATACATCAACCTCTCTTATAGAAGGAACTAAAAAATATCAAAAGGCTCATGTATTTCCCCTTGAAGGAACTAAAAAATATGTACGGGGCCATCTGGACCAAAAGCAAGAAAAAGTTGCATGAGGGGGAAAGTTTCCAGAATAATATTACCCAAGCCACCATTTGGTCCATTCATCAAATTACTACCCAACTGTGAAAATATTTTCAAAAATTAGAAGGGAAATTTTTTTCAAAAATTGAACATTATACACCATCAACAATAAGAGTCTGTCAATATGTCATCAACAAACTGCAATTAGGATCCACAACCTCCTCCAATCATACTCTTAGACCACTTATAAAGCTCTATCAACTACCCTGCAAATCATCCAACAAGGCAACTGCACAGCTAAAGTAAATAAAAAATGTAATACAGTATCACCTTGTCAAACTCTCCTTGGACCTCCAAACCAAGATTTTAGGTTCACTATTGAAAGAAAGTGAACATTGAAAGAAAACCTAAGATCCACCTCCTCCACCTAGGACCAACCCCTTCCAATCAATAATCCTTACGGTTGTACTGTAGTAGCAATAAATTTTATGGACTTATGAAAAGTTACACAAGCTCCCTAAGATATTTCTAAACATACCACAAGCAAAGAAAGCTAAAATAATGCTACTTCAACTGAGGAAACACCAACACCAAAAAAACCCACAAAGAATCCTCACCACAACTCTTCCTTAGTCCCTATACCTTTCCTTGTGCAAGAGCATCCTCAGAAAGACAGAGCACAAAATCCAAGAGATATCATATATTCAGCTCCATCAACCAAATCAAATCTAGGTGATTTTCACTTCCATAATCAATTTACAATAGTCAGTCGACCATTGTAAATTATATCAATAATAAAGGAAAAAGTAGTGAGCAATTTCCAATTAGTGAGTTCCTTCTAGTGACTTGCAAATGATAAAAATCCCATCTCCTTTCCTTATTGTATCTCATAGTAGTTAATTGCACCACAATAGCGTCATGAGTCGCGCCGTATGGACGTTGCGGTGCCTCGCCGCAAGAAACCGAGTCGCGTCGCACCAGAACGCAATAACGGCCATTGCGATCGCATTTGCAGCTAAATCGCGGCCATATTGCTGTCATAAAGCAAAATGTCAATTTTGTCCTAAATTTAATTGTGTAACTAAAAAATTTTAAGGGGTTTTTTAGTCTATCTGTGTTTCTTTCTATCACTTCTTCTATATCTGCCTTTAAAAAATGTTTCTTTTTCTCATTATTTTTGTCATATATCTATTTCGCTATTTCCGTAACTGCAATCCGCTATAGCGCTATAGCGTTTTTCAGGGTTGGCCGCGACATGCCGCAATCCGCATTTGATAACTTTGTTGTATCTAGAATTAGAAGACTACGTAATACCACTTGTTATGTGAATTCATCATAGATAACACTGTATCAATTAACCAGAAAATACAAATTCACCTTTCCCCAAGAAAAAGCAGTGTAAACCTCAAACTAGAGTAGTCATTATATTATGAAGTTGCTTTGTTACCCGAATGAGTACCATACCCAAACTGAGTTGTCAAAAATTTATTAACTATTGCTTTTAAATAATTCATTTTAGGATATTGGTCCAACAGATTTTCAAAATTGTTTTAATTTATTTTGGATCACTATTCGTAATTCGTGACATAATTTCTATGTCTATACTTCAGTATTGTCTTCACTAGCCTATAATATCAAATAAATAGCTTACCAATACTGTTTAAGATACCTACTATATCTTCATCTAACAACAGAGGTGTTCGTTATATGATATCTAAAATACTTCCTCACAAAGTTTATGCGCACTTCTACTCTATTTCTATGTATAACCCCTTCATAAAACATACGATAAACTCACATACTAAAAATTGTTGGTTTCGAACAAGATAAACACCGAGAACACTCAAGTTTTTCAAAATTGTGAAAAGAAAAATGAAACAGGTTTCAGATTGAAAAGAAACAACATTCAGAGGCACAAACAGGAGCAGCTAGGCATGGTAGTGAGATAGGGTTAGATCCACTTACAAAGGTTAAGGAGAGAAGAACACGAGCTTCTCTCGTAGTTGTCTTTTTGCCCTTCTGCTTCTTCTTCTTCCTCCTCCTCCTTCAGTGTGTGTAGATGAATAACCAGTGAAGAAGATGAAACGAAATAGAGAAGAATCTGCTCTGTTTTGAAACGAGAAAATGTTTTTCTATTTGCGTTGTAAAAAAATTGAAGAGAACGAAAAAATCATAAAGTAGAATTACAATTTTACCTGTGGAGTAAATAGAAAATGTTAACGGTTCTTGTGAGAAATTTATCCTTTTAAATGTTATAATTTTGTGTTATTTTAGATTCTAATAATTAATTTTCGTCAATCAATTATTAGAATTTATTGAATTTTATTACGAATTACTAATTAATTAATAAATTTCACCTAATAAATTTTAACTGTTGATTGACGAAAATTAACATTTAGGATCTAAAATGATACAAAATTATTAGATTTATTACGAATTACTAATTAATTAATTAATTTTTTCTTTTAAAGAATATAATTTTGTATCATTTTAAATCCTAACCAGATTTCCGTCAATCAATAGTTAAAATTTATTGGGTCAAACTTATTAATTAATTAGTAATTCTCAATAAAATCCAATAAATCATAATCGTTGATTGACGAAAATCAACTGTTATGATCTAAAATGACACAAAGTTATATCATTTAAAAGGACAAATATTTTTCCTTATATCAATTGTTTTATTTAAGTGTAATTTTTTAAGAACAAAGGATTTCTTCAATCAATAGAAATAAGTTATTTCCAGAGAGCTCAAAACGACGTCGTTTTGAGGCGAAAATCAAAGTGTTTTTGTAATTATAATATATTGCAGGATTATTTTAGTCTATATCATTATAATTTTTTAATCTTATAACTCAAAATGACGTCGTTTTAAGCTTACTGGAGATCTGGAAAAATACTTTTCCAATTTTTTAATTATAAATATATTCTCGAGTTTTTTATTCATTTGGAAAGTTATAAATGTATTTTTATTATAAAAATAAAAGAATTGGCATAAATTTAAGAATTTTTTATTAATCTAATATACATTCGTGTCTGATCAATCATTTTCATTTTTCGTTTTTTGTGAAAAATGCTAGGATTTCGTTAAATAAATTATTGTTTTAGTGTAATTTCATAATTTTTAATATATTTGTTCGGTCAATGTTATTTGAACCAATTGAGATGCCACTTCTAGTCTTATTGATGGGGATCCGATGGTTGTTGAAGGTGGCTCCTCTATGCGCTCCAATGGTCGAGAAGTGGTAATGCACCTACATATAATTTGATGCTCAATATTCGAAGGCTTCACCTTTGCATTTAGGTGGTGTTTGGTTCATGGGATATTTTTGGTTCACCGGGAAAATGTAATTACTAGGGATCTACAGGGAAAGTGAAATAGATAGGGAAGTTTAAAAAAAGTAGTTTGGTTGAACGAAATTTTACTCGGGAAATTTATGAAAGTGTATAAAACCTATGTTTGGTTGATGATAAAATTTGGATGGGTAAATAGAATGAAATGACAAATATAACCCCAATACAAATATGCTATTATGCGTACATGTGGCCAGTGTGTTCGCCATTTGTCATCCAAGTTCAAAAACGCAACGTCCTCCACGTGACCGTTTCGTCACTCCCCATCAAGTTCAGTGCATTTCTTAAACCAGGCGAGGTGAAGTGGGAGCTTCGTCGGCTTGAGGTCCTCAACTCTCTGTGAACAGGCACAACCGAGGTTGGACATGACGGTGGTGTTGTTCAGTGAACGTTCCTGTGCAAGTTAGGGTTCCACTTGGTTCTTGGCACCATATTTGTTGGTAAGTCAAGTTAATCCTTCCTCATAGATGTAAAACATGTTGCCTTCCCTAAGCTTGTAAATCGTCTGCATTTCGTTTTGATTGTGTGTTGGAATGTTGTGGGTGTCAAACCTTTTTGAAATCGAAAGATTCTGTTGAAAATTAAGATTTATGTAAACCCAGCTGCTGATATATATATATACATATATATATATATATATATATATATATATATTAATTGATTGTTACGTTTACATCTTCGTTTCTGGCATGTGACCGATTTAAGTAAAATAAGTCGCTTGCAGGGTACAGTGATTTATTTATTGTTTTCTTGCAGCTGTATTTCTTCACATATTGACCAGCAAAAAGATATGAAAACAAGCCATTAAGAAGGAGAAAACCATGTTAAGTGGGTTGCATACATTGTTTTAATGTACTGCAGTCAAACGAACCTTACGCACTATCAATGTCTGATGACCGTAACAATTGAGATATAATAATTATATATCAGAGATAGAGTTGTATTTGCAATGTTGTTCGTTTGTATGAATATTTTGTATTATCTGACTGTCAATTTGTGACTTTATTCTAACTGACCGCAGTTTCGGTTCGCGACTAGTATGCAAGGGAGGAGACCATTATTTGAAGGAAGCATGGGTGGAAACGGATCTGGAATTGGTGGGTCTGAAAGCATAATTTCTGGGCATTCTTCATCGTTATACACATCGAGGGTGAAGATGTGCTACTGTGGAGTGCCGGCTGCATTGCGTACGTCTCATACGGCCAGAAATTATAAGAGACAGTTTTTTGGATGCCCTAACTTCAGGACAACGCAAGATTGTCATTTCTTTGAATGGTTTGAAGAACCCACCTGCCGGACTTGTGTGAAGAATGAAAATATGAATAAAAGATTAGTTGTTTTGGTTATTGTAATTGTCATAACTTTTGGGATTATTATGTGGAAAGCGATAAAATGTGGTTGAAGTGAAACAGTCGTATGGGATGCTAAAGTGAAAGTGCATTTCCAAGTTGTAATGGTTTAGGGTTTGTTGTATATTTGTTGAACCTTCTATGACTATGGTTGTTAAGTATTATATTTGTTTGTATGTAAGTTTATTTAATTTAAGTTGAACCATCTGTTTGTGAGGTTTATGTGCAACCTTGTTTTGGCCAGATTTTGTCAAATTTGTTGAATGGTATGAACCAGATTTTGTTATATTTGTTGTATGGATTGAACTGTGTGTGAGATGGTGTTTCAGGTTATGTGGTTTTAAATTGGGAAAATGGAGGATCAGGCAGTTTTAGATGGTGTTGGAAGAGAGGAAGAGGAAGATGAGCTTTGCAGTTGTTTTGACAATTATGATGAAGTATGCAAAGAAGTTCAGGAGGAAAATTTGAAGGATGAGCTTGATCAATTTTCAACACCCTGATCTGAAAGGGCTTGTCAATATCTGCGGTTGTCAATTCTGGTTCTGGGTTTTCTGGAATTGGAGGGTTCATGGAAATAGCATCAAGTCTTCCTGTTATTCGGGTGCAGAAAAGGCTTGCTTTTTATGCAGAGGATCCACTCATTGACTACTTGATGATCATGGATGGTTTGCTAGAAGCTACGGGGAACAAGATCCGCAGGGTTTATGCTATTACAGATTCTGAGTTGTTGTACAATCAGGTTGGCATTTCAGTTTTTAGCATTATTCCTTTGTTTGATGAAGATCCAAGCAAACACTATAATGGGTATCTAACCAACTATATATATAGAGACATTCCCACTTTTGATTGGAGGTGTGGTAAAATTAGTAGCTCATATGTCTTTGATTATTTAAACATGAAGTAATAACATTTCAGTAGAAAAGATTTATGGTTCTCTGTCATCAGAAGCAACTGGTGCAGACAATGTGTTGGAGAAAAGTTTGATTGCACCAGCCTCTGATGCAGCCAAAAGCCAGACAACATTCCTCAAGCATCTGCTGAATTCATTGAAGAAATAACCAATCCAACTGAGTATATTCCTGTATTAGAATCAGAAGCAAAGTTAGTGAAAGAAATTGAATATTTGGAAACATGTTCCCAAAAAATAGACAAGCCTAAGCCTGAGCCTGCAGTTGCTGAAGTGCAGGAAAAATCAGAAGAACCAGGGAAGGATTCTCAAGACAAATCACAACAAATTTAGTTACCAAACACAGTTGCAATTTCTGATCCCTCAGCTGAAACCAATGACACACCATATTTTGACCTCCCAAAAAAATTTGCAATTTCTGACCCCTCACCCATTACTTAGGACAAGGAGTGTCAGTGATGGCATTGAGAATCCTGAGCTTGAGGTTCCACAAGTGCAGGAAAGGTCCAGAAGAACCAGTAAAGGGATCCCAAGAAAAACTACAAGTGGCTGAGCAGGAGGTGAAAGAGGCATTCAGAGTTAAAGACGTGGATCAGAATGGTTTAATTTCTGCTTCTGAGCTGCGCCATGTGATGACCAATCTTGGAGAGAAGGTCACTGATGATCATGTTGATGACATGAATCGAGAGGCTGATGTTCATGGTGATGGCAAAATAAATTATGATGAATTTGTTAAGGTGATGATGGCCAATTAATTACAAACTGAATGAGAATTTGGGGTTAAAATAGGACAGAGACAATTAGGACAAGGTTGACATTGTGTAGTACATCACCTAGTGGTAGCTTAATGTCAAAATTTTTCGTTCTACAGTGGTGGAATGATTTTTTTTTAGTTTGTCTTGTGACTGTGTCTCTCATGTTTTAATGTGCGGCGGTTCAGTTTGCTTTCTTCCACTCCTCAGTTTTGAACCCATGTAGAACTCTGCTTCCTGGAAAAATCAATCTTTAATGCTGATCCCAGTTACACACTACTGAAGATTTCTTTTCCTTTTTCTGTTTGTGGCTGAAATTGTGATCTCAACTTATTTTATTAAGTGTTTACTTTATTCATTAAGACAAACTCATGTCCTTAAGGATGTATTTTTTTAGACAAAAACATGCGTAACATCAAATTCAAAAGCACTCCCAACTCGAGGTGAATCACGATGGATGGGAGTTGGTATGGTACTCATAAAGGACATCATATCCGGATTTATAAACCTTGTTGGTTGATATGTTTACTATATATGTTATAAAAAAACATTGAAAGAATAAACTAACAATGAATGATTGACAATATGGCTCATCTTGGCTGGTTGCAATCGAAAATTTGAGAAAGATTCACCACGATTAGCATACGATATCATCATAAATTCAAAGGTACTTTAAGCTTTCTGATCTTATAATACAACAGTGCAGATGTTAAACATTATCAATGACATGTGTAACAACACTTAAATTACAACATAATCAATTTCCCAATATATGAGCTTCATTCCAAAGCACAATGAACATTGTCTACAACATACACTTGTAGTCAGTAGTCCAATGCACTCCCATTCTTGAAACAGCTTGACATTGAAGTTAGCCAACGTAGGGGTGGCACATGGCATACATGACAAATGATCCACAGCCAATTACACCACTGGATAGCCAATGTCATGTTGTGCAATCTGTCTCCACATTTGTTGTCCTTCTTTACTGGTATCTGCATATATAAACACTTAAATTACCATGCTGTTATGTTCATAGGACCAATGACATGGTTGTATTTGACTAGAAAGTAGCACCAGAATAATATAAACATCATGTTTTTAGTAACATGAGCAGCTGTGCTTCAAAAACAGTAGCATTCAGGAATGGTATCTTTCCAACCATACACTCGCAACATTCAATGTTTGTAGTCAGTAATTGGAGTGTTAAATCGAAAGGAACAATTCAATGTTATTTGCAGTCTGTTTATAAACATAGTGCATAACATAAACTAATAAACAGTTTAAATATAATTAGAGAATGAGCTTCTACAATCAAAATTTAGCATACCTTTTCATTTATGTCCTTCTTGGAACCAGAAACAAAAAATTATGAGTTAAAGAGCATCTACCGATTCTGAGTGATGCAATACCCAAAGTGTTGCTGTAAGCATGACTATGAACATGTTACTCATATTCCCTTGGCCAGGCCTACAAACCACTCTCCAAAAGCATCATAATTTACCTAACCAGCATATCCTTAAGCAATAGCACCTATTATTAAAACAGTAATTGATTAATACGATTCCTAATTGAGCAAACATGACAATAGTGTTCCTGCATCCACACAAAAACTGAGTAGCAGTGTTCATGTTCTCCCAACTAGGCAAGCTCTATTTTTCTGACTTGTTGCAATTTAAATATTTGAAAGTATGTAGCTTCTCCCAAAAGCACATCAAACCACACCAAAAGGTACCATAATCTGTATGGTTATATACACATACACTCCAAAAAATTCTGCACAACCCGTTTATAGAGAATTAGACAACAACCCAGCCAGCATACACTTCTTTCGCTGATCATTGCATTGCATGAAAACATCTGTCAAAGTTGTATCCTTTCCCAACAAGACAGCAAGTTGAACCATCTGTGAATCAGTAAGATCTCCAATTTTTTCCAGCTCTTCCATAATTGACATCCGCCTTATGCTCCCATCAGCTTGATGTTGAAAGCAGGCAACCAACTTGTCAATGCTATCAGTAGTCTTGCGATAGTTTTGATTAATATCTTTCATGACATCAACTATAGGAGCAACCAATGGATCTTCAGGTCTATCACGTTTCTTTCCCTTTTTGACAGTAGCAGTAGACACATCTGAGGATGGCACAACTTCTTCAACTGGGATCTCAGGGATCACTAGCTCTTCCAATGGTGTGGGTATGTAGTCCCCTGTAAAGTTTAGATAGTCGTCAAAAGCATTCACATTCTCCGCATTGCATTCAGCATTCTGCTCCATTGCATGGACCGATTCCCCCATCAACTCCGAATTACCTTCTGTTGCTGCATCCTTGCCAAATATGGTTCCCAATATGTCAAAGTACGGGAATGGCTTATTCCAAAGACCCTTTGCAGAAGGGTGAGACTGCGCAATAAGAATATTTGTTATAAATGGAATATGAATGCAACTGCGTAATGAAAGTTAGTAAAAGTTAATAACTTAAGTGAAAATCAATGTTACCTTCAACCATTCTTCGAAAATGTCCTTCTCGACGTCAACCATCTTCTTGGCGTCATTCCAACCGAAACCACTCCCACCACCATGTCCGGTCATTTCAGCAATAACATTGTATTGTTTTTTCAACAATTTCACCCTGGAGGTGACGTGCGGGATAGCTTTCAGTGTACAGTTAGGTATCTTACCATGCATCATCTTCTCTATTGCATTAGAGAAGCCTGGTTTAAACCCGTTCTCACCTCTAAAACATCCAGCCACCTCAGTTAGACAATCAATGAGGATCTTATCCTCCTCGGCAGTCCAAGTGTGATTACGTTTGGTTTTTGAATTCTGGTTGTCCTCACCCATAACTTGAATCCAACAAACACAAGATCTGCCATAAGTCAATAAAATTAGGGAACATATATTGATGAATTGTATGACATGAGGTTAAGAATATGAAGTAATAACAAATGTCGACAAAAGAGTAAACACCACAAACTAAACAAACATCCATAGCAGCATACATGACAAATACAGGTTGAAGCAGTTTTTAAGGTTTCAGTGATATTACAACCATCCACCGCAAATTCATTAAAGTTTACAAGCCAGACAACACTAATAAAACACAAATTGAACACATCATGCAATTATGTGCTGCAAATCAAGCACGATTCCTCCACGTGTTAAACATGGTATGTGCCATTTCATCCCTTCTGGCTGTCCATGCATTAGATGACTCCACATGAGTAATCAAATCAACACCTCCCAGGTCATCTTCAGCAGTATTCATGTCGACTTCTTCAGCTTCCAATGGGTCCACTGACATCTCTCTCCTTATATGGTTGTGAAGCAAGCAACATGCGCTGATAATCCTACATTGCGTTTTAACGGGATAGAATGATTTCGATCAAACAATTGCCCAACGCCCTTTTAGCATTCCAAAGACTCGTTCAATGACGTTCCTTGCAGAGGAGTGTTTCATATTAAAAAATTCTTGAGCTGTTCTTGGTTGGGCATCGTGCCTCCATTCGCTAAGATGATATCGTTGTCCTCTATACGGCGCAAGGAAACCTTCCCCATTCATGTAACCAGCATCACATAGGTAATAATACCCTACAACAAAAGATACGATGAACATATATCAATTCGGGCCATATCGTAAGTTAAGTTTTTTGTCAATATAATCAGGAATTACAAAGAGTCATAGGGAATACCTTTAGGAACCTTCAAACCGTTTGTACGAGCTATGTCATCTCTTAGCACCCTAGAATCTGCAGCTGAACCCTCCCAACCAGGCAAGACGAATATAAATTGACCATCTTGAGAACAAACCCCTAAAACATTAGTTGCAATTTCACCCTTTCGAGTCCGGTATCTGGCCTTATCTGCTTGTAAGGGATTAATCTTTATGTGTGTCCCATCAAGAGCTCCTAAACAATTCTATAATACGTATCACAAAATTAATAAGATAGTCATACGCTAGATGAGTGAATCTTATAGCAAGGGGTATAACTGTACAGCCACAACTGTCTTACCTTGAACCACTTCCACTTTTCATCAGTTGAGTTTTCCGGGATTGGCTCTGGTCGCTTAAGCAGAACATTATGACAACGTAACACTGCCAGCAACACATTAGAGAACTGTCTACTGATGGTTTCCCCTGACCGCATGAATTGTCTTTTAATTATCCTGTTCTTGACATCGTGAGCCAAGATGTGGAGAAAAATTGCAACCATCTCCTCAACACCCATATGTCGTGTCGGTTGAAGTTGGCCAACAGTTTTAAGCAACCCACACAAGTTATGAAAGCACCTCCTATCCATCCTTGTATTCTCGATACAAGCCGTGTCACTTATATGAACAATCCTAAGGAAGTTTACTTCCCTGACCCTAGCCCTACCACAAAAATTGTATGCCACTGCCCTGCGTCTATTTCTCCGATTTTCAGCAATGCGTAACAACACGGCACATATACTGACAAACATGTTAGTCAGTTGACTCAAACACTCCAAATGAGTAATCAGTATGAGAATGACACTAAACTCCATTCCATTGTCGTTTGCCATTATCTAACACGTGAAGGATAAAAACATTAAGATTAGTCAGTAAACATAAAATATTACAAATGTACGGCGGAAATAAGTCACAAGGTTGTCAAAATTATGTAAGATTCTCCTATTCCATCGCAATAACCAATCCAACAACGTTTTCGGCTAAATAAAAAAAATATAAGCAGACACGCACACACGCACCAGAACAACAACCAAACAAAGAAGTGGGAATAACAATTCTAACCAAAGTAATACGTTTTTGTCAACAATCAAACATGAGCCTTAATCAAAACAGAAAATATGACATTTAAGAGTTAATTATACATTTTACTTTCATTTTAAACTGTAACAAATAAATATTTCCAAAAAACACTTTAAAAATTATTTTCAAACATAAAGCATCAATATATATTCCAGGTCCAGACAAGTAGGGGCAGTTCATGGCTTCTGAGTTTCTCTTTGAAATCCTTTTATTTAGTAGTCACTTATTTGTGGCAATTGGCACTTGCCTAAAGCAGGACCATAGAATCATGTCCATTATTTTTTTTTTTAAACATGAGAATCATCCCTATTATGTTGTTACTTGCTTTCTTAAGATAGTCTAATATAGTTGTTCGTGTTGTTATGTAGTTTAACTGTCTTTGATGTACACCAAATTTAGATTATGTACATACAATACAATATACAAACATCACATCCTTATGTATTAGTAACATGCCTGCTGAAGTGACTAGTTTTTCCTTGTAGAATGCAGGTCAGTTGCTTGGGCAGGACTTGGGAATCAACTTTATATATATATATATATATATATATATATATATATATATATATATATATATACATACATACATAAGGATCAGGTAATTCAACTAATATATATGTACTCTTATATTATATACATAAGAGGATGATGATTTCACTTGTGAGGATTAATTCAATCAAATACAGTAAAACATGCTTGCTGAATATGAAGATTATGATGATTTCACTTGTTGGTTTTTACTTCAAATATGAAGATTTGACGTACAAAAAAAGATGGTGGGAGTAGGAAAGATAACAGTATTCATTTTAGATTGGGATGACATTTGTGAACGATCAGGAAAAGTAATGACATCTTTTGTCTTACCATACCAATACATCCACTTCAAGATTGCAATAACATTCCATAACTTAAAAACAAAAAAACAAAAACTGAAACACACCACAGATCAAGAATCTTTAAACTGACTCTTTACATCCCAATAAAGAGACGGTAAGGTTAGTGGGTTTAGGTAACTTAATCAAGGGCAATAAAATACAGACAAAGTTCCTGTATATGCGGTGGTAGTCAAATGGTACAGAAGCAATGTGGTTATCTCAGCAGTATACAACGAAAACAAAGTTCGAAGTTTATTAGTAGCAACAAGACATGTAAAGACAGACAAGTGACATATAAAATGTCAAAGAGAGAAAGCACACATACAAAACTAACAGACCATAACTGATATAAACATTACCTTACCAATCCCCTGTATCTAAATAAAACCCAAACTGGTTCTCATAGGTAATGACCCGTGAAATACTTACCCGATCGGAGTTAACCACAAACAAATCTACGGTGGACAGCAAGTAAAAACGGTCAGTAATGGTATGTGTCTCACGAGTCTCCCCTGTGCAACTAGATACGGTTAACTAAGGATGCAGGATCTACAAAATAGCAAGATACAAACGTCAAACTCCGGTCTGACAAAACCACTGGTTCGATCGTCCATGCATTTTGTCACCTCAACATAAACAAAGAGGGAAAGGGTCAGGTCGATAGTTCGGGAAATGGTTCCCAAATACAAGGAACCATTGTTCAACGATGCTTACCTTTGGACACTGTCAACCACAAAAAGCAAGAGTCTCGTCAGAACCAACATGCAATGTTTGTGCCGATCAAGCCTCACCGTCTGAAGATTTGCTCTTCAACCCATCACAAGGAATTTTTAGCTTCTGCACTAAGAAATACACACGGGCTTTGCTGACCACACAAGGATGATAAAAATATCTTCTCAAGTTTCAGAGGGTATTTTCGTCTGCAAAATTTGTGCAAATTGCAACTTACACGGCTTTCTCAACAAACCCACCCCCAACTTCGCTTTGCAAACAGTGACGTTGCCTGGCTAAGTATGACCAAATGCTAGAATGCTATGCATTTGCTAAAGCTATGGAACTTGCTTGAATCCCTCTACCAAACGTGTAATTCCTAGATCACCATG
The DNA here is from genome assembly GCF_033153095.1 of Gastrolobium bilobum. Taxonomy (NCBI): domain Eukaryota; kingdom Viridiplantae; phylum Streptophyta; class Magnoliopsida; order Fabales; family Fabaceae; genus Gastrolobium; species Gastrolobium bilobum. Next base: position 128,713 of record NW_026895812.1, on the reverse strand, counting down.
TTCATTTGCATGGGGAAATGTTTGGTTCCCCTGAACCAAACACCACCTTATAGAAGAGAGAAGATCATCCATTTCCAAAGATCATTGAGAGAATCTTGACAGAGATAGTGGAAATTATAATGATTGTAAGCGAAGGATTGTGGAGATGATCTTTACAGAGATTGTAGAGGTAACAAATATCATAATTGTAGCTTGTTACGTATTTAATGAACGGCATTATAATCACTAGGGATTAAGATTTTGAATAAAGCAAACTGGGCTCGTTTGGATGAGCTTTTAAAAAAATAATTTTTTATGCTTTGTTTTTTTTAAAAGGTAAAGTTATTTTATGTTTGGATATATGATCTGAAAATTACTTTTACATAAAAAAGTTGTTTGGACATTAAAATAAAAAAAGCACTTTTATATATATAATTACAATAAAAGAGAGATAAAATAGCATGATCGTGGTATAATGAGAGATAAAATAGGTATGATAGGATAAGGTTAAAATTATATTTTAAAAATTTATATTCTCTTTTTTCCAAAAAACAAATTTATATTCTCTTTTAATTTCTGCTTTTTTCAAAAGCAACCAACTACTGGCTATAAAAAAAGCAGCATTTTAACTTTTATTTTAAATTTTGCTTTTTTTAAAAGTTGTTATCCAAATATCTAAAAATTCTCAAAAAAAAATTATTTTTTAAAAAAGTAACTTTTTTAAAAATAAGAGTAAATACCATTTTTCGTCCCTGGAAATTTTCACGCGGCACAATTTAGTCCCTAGGTAAAAAAAAGTCACATTTCAGTGTCTAATTTTTGAAAAAAGGGACACGTTTGTCCTTCTGTCACTGGGAATGTGACGACCCACTTGACGGAGGCCAGCTAGAACGTTAAGTGGCTGAGTCACTAACGTCACAACCACGTGGAGGAGAAAGGAACGACGTCGTCTTACATTGGAAGGCTGTATCAGGTGTGTAGAAGGGGACGACGTCGTTTGATGAAGATAGACTTATTGAACCTTTGTTGTTGACTCAGTTAACACAATCAGACAACAAGTAACTTGTCCATACCTGCCATTTCCTCAGCTCGTGAGCTTCGTTTTCGGTGAAGGTTGGTGACCTACGGTGCTTTGTTGCTGTACGTGTCTTCTGCAGTTGCAAGCTTTTGGAAGTAGTGTGGTTTAGGGTGAAGATCCTTAAAACGGTTGTGACTGTGGTGACATTCGTGCAAGGTACGTGAGAGAAACCATTTCTTTATTTTCTGTGGTCCCTCTATCCTTTTTGGTCATTGTGTTTTTGCTTAATGTGGTCCCCCATGTGCGGTTTAGGGCAAGAGATGGTTAGGGTTTTTTTATGGGGTCCCCTTTGGTAGAATATTTTTGGAACTTGTTGCATGTGGTCCCCCTGTTGTTATTTTAAGTTGCCATGTGTAGTGATTACAAAAAAAACCCCAAATTTTTAGCAATGCAGCCATTTAAAATAATCGTGACTGTTACAGTATTATAGTAATATTGAAAATAATTGATTGGTTGTATGATACTGTAAAATAATATTAAGGTAGTGTAAAAAATGATTATGTTCTGTTTTCTATGCAGATGAATGAATATATAGTGATAAAATATCATCATGGGGGTGTGTTGGTTAGGAATGATGAAGGAAAGCTGAATTATGTGAATGGCAGAGTGAATGATTTACCTGAAATGAATTCAGACTATGTAAACCTTCGTGACCTTGAAGCTCTGTTCAAGGGGTATGGTTACCACAAATGTAGGCAGATGTGGTGGTTGAAGCCTGGTGAGAGTGATTTAGAGGTTGGGTTGCATCTTCTTGAAAAGGATTCAGATGTTTTGCAAATGGTCAAGGCTGCCTCAAGTAATGGGAACAAAATAGACATATATTTTGATGGTTGCATTGCAGTTCCTGAGATTTTGGATAGGGAACTTGGAGCAAGATTTATACGAAGTGACTGGAAAAGGTGAAAGGGTTGGAGTCAATCTAACGTACAAGACTTGTGCATGTAATGTGTGGCAGCTCACTGGATTGTCATATGAGCATGCAATTGCTGCAATATGTCACAAGAATGAACCAGCAGAGCTTTATGTCCATCAATGGCTGACAGTGGATGCTTTGCATGCCACTTATGCACATACCTTGAACCCTGTCAATTCTGATCAGTATTGGCCTGCATCATCTGAGCCTAAACTCATTCCTCCACCACTGAAAAGGCCAATTGGCCGTCCCAAAAAGCATAGGAAGAAGGATCAAACTGAAGAGCATGACAGCAAAACCAAAAAATTAAAGAGGACACGTGCTGCAAAGTGTGCTAAATGTGGGCAGTCTGGTCACTATGCCAAGACCTGTAAGGGACCAGCTGCAAGCAAGAGAGGGAGGAGAGCAGCAGCACCTTCACATGCAATTAATGTCAACATAGCAGCAAGACATGAAGAGGAGATCCCTCTGAGTCAAGGAAGACCTTCAAGGCAGTCCCAGGCAGCTGAGGAAGCCATTAGGGGCAACAGCCCACCACCTACTGCCCCACCACCAGCACAACAATTGTCAACTGAAACTGCCAATGCAACAAGCAGTGGCACAAGGAGCAGGCTTATGGCATTCGTGGCCACACCTGGGTTTAGGCCACCAAGACCAGCTTGAATGAACATGATCAGCTTTTTGTATAGGGGTTCAATTTTTGTTGTATAGGCAACAATGGTCCTTAGTACCCAATTTTTTGAATTGTATGAACTGTCAGCTGTACCCCCATTACTTTTTTGTATTTAAGGCCTTTAGGTGAAGTACTTGCTTTTTTTTGAATCACAATATGTCTCTATATGGGTGTATTTTGAAGCAAAAAAAAAAACAATAGGGGAATAGTTTGAAGGATGTTTTAGAATGGATTATGTGAACTACAAGTTCTCTTTTTGGCAGGCTTGTAATTTTGAAGGAAGGGTTTCGAATTGTAAATGACTACAAGTTCCTTTTTTTATATCATTTTCTTCCCTTTGCTGCAATATGTCTCTGTATGGTGCTTTTTGAATCTCTGTATGAGTCTTTTTGATTCTGTGTATATGTTTTTGGAAAAAGTTTGTGATTCAATGAGTTACAATGCAGGTGTTAAATGTTGGGTTTGGTATTTGCTGGTTTGAAGTTACATATGTGGTTTGAGTTCCATTGCTACCATGTCCAATTTTTCCTGCATTATGTTTGTGTACTGTCAAATTTTTTACTATAATTTCCTTCAGGTCATGTTTGCTACATTGGGAATTCGGTTCTTAAATATTTTCTACATTTTTAACTACAAGTTCCTGTGCTGAATTCATTTATGTACTGTCATTTGCTACAATCTGTCATATGCTGCAATCCAATGTGTCATAGGTTAAAATGCAGCTTTTAAAATGAGATTTTTAAATGTTTGTGTTACTGGCAATACCTCTTTTCTCTAAACAGCTCATGTCCATTTTTAAACTGTCAGGGACCAAATAGGGCCCCGATAGCATTTGCTCAGGACCAAATTGGCCCCCGATACATATTGTCAGGGACCAAATTGGGGTTTAGTTTTCATCATTACGTACCAATGTCCACCTCTCAAATTCCCATTTGCAACATACCATTTGACTGGATATTTCACTACATCCAACTGTCATTTATCTGTAATGACCATGTACCACCACATAACATCTGTCCACCCTCACTGTGCAGATAAAAATGGTTATGCCCCATCATGACAGTGGAATCATAATAGGAATAAACTTTATATGATGTATGGGAATGGGCTGTATTACTCCATAACTTTGTTCAATTGCTATTGACATTTACTGTATTATATCATGAAGTTAGCAGTATACACAAAAACACATTTTATAGCACAAAAAACAAAACTACATTGCCATATAATCATAGCATCTTGTGAACTTTAATCATCAAAAAACAGAACTACATTGTCATTACATTTCATTGAAGAAAAAACACATTTCGTACACTACATTTCATTGTTACAACAATTGCAATCAAAAAACAAATCATCAAAAACCCTACACAATCAGCAACCAAGACCCTAGCTGCCCTACCAACATGCCTAATTTCCTTGTCCATCCTATCTAACTCCTCCACCATCTTCAGGTATAGGTCATTCAGCTTTCTTTCCTGCACCTTGATACTCAGTTCTTGCTCACTAATCTTCACAGCTTGGTCATTCAACTTAGCTTGCAATTGCTCACTCATCATCATGTCCACATACTTCAGCTTGAATTTCATTTCAGCAACATCCAACTCCACCTTGTTGATTCTTCCATCTTCAAGCTCCAGCCTTTCATTACATACGTCATCTACCCATCTAAAAAAATTACAAAAGGGTTTCTTATCCTGCCAAAATTGCAAACCACGGTAAGCAAATATTCCAATTTATCAAAACTCAATTTAGAAATGTATACCTTGAAATTAGGGCACCCAAAGAATGCCCTATTTGGGTTTCTCTCTGTTTTGGAGGTATAGACGATTGTTTGCCTCCCACATTTGCACCTTCGACCGCCAATCCGTGAGGTTGTTCTACACCCAAAAGACGTACTCCCGCTTGATCCCCCCAAGCCAGATGACATACTCATCTTCTTCTACGCACCAGAAAATAGCCAGTAAACACCTTCTACTTGACACTCTTTTCAATCTTCATCGTGGGGAGCTTTTGGGGTTTTTTTCATGGTTTAGGTTGATTTAGGGTTCCTAATTTGACAGGGACTATATTGGGTCACTAACCCTTTCATGCAAGGGTCACTTGTCCAAACATCCAACTAGACACAAGGCATCTATCTGAACGACATCGTATTATGTCCACGTGGTTGTGACGTTAGTGACTCAGCCACTTAACGTTCCAGTTGGCCTCCGTCAAGTGGGCCGTCACATTCCCAGTAACAGAAGGACAAACGTGTCCCTTTTTTTCAAAATTTAGACACTGAAATGTGACTTTTTTTTACCTAGGGCGAAAAAAGGTATTTACTCTAAAAATAAAAGCCCATTAAATGGGCACTTAATTGGGATTTAATAAGTATATCATTCAAATCAAGAATAATTGCCCCTAGCTCATGCTATGCTATGTTGGAGTGCCAAGTTGCAAGAAGCAATTGACCCCAGACGGCGCGACCCAATACGGTTTAGAATGTTTATCCTCTGGCAAGCCTGAGTTGAAGACTTGGGGTGTTGAGTTGTAGGAGATGTTTTATATCCTCTACAACTTGGTTTGAGGTTCAACGCCCTTTTCCAGGTTTGACACTAGAGGCGTTGATACATCGAATTGATGTTTGTTACTATCATGAGTTTTTTTCTTGGGGTCTATTGACTTTGTCTAATGTATGCCCATCTTCAAACAGTTCACCTGTTCTAAGTTTTGTTTCCTAGCTGAGTTGTAAAAGGCCCAATCATCAATAGCCGTATGGTATACCAAATGATGGTAGTTTAGTTAGTGTATGAGAGATGAGCAGGTAAGGTGAGAGCATGTGTTCTATCCTCTCCAGTACCATTTTTGGGAGGGGTAAAGCCTTAATCTTGAACATGCCACGAACAGAATTATCTGTCGAGGAAGATACATGTGATTTATCCAAAAAAAAATCAATAGCCTTAGGGTGAAGATCGTCCGATGTGTGCCTTAGTTGAGCTTGCTGGCATTTTAGGATTATCCTTGAGGACTCTGTGTTTTTGTATGGATTTGTGGTGATCCATCGATGGTTATGGTGTGTTCATTTCTTTAGTTGGGATGTGTTTGATCCTTGATGAATTTTAGGTTTGCCTTATAGTGAGTACCTTGGTCAAGGTGTTAAAGGCCTTTAGGGGCTGTTTGGTAGGGGTATTTTTTTTAGAATACTGGAAAAGTGTTATTAGGATTGTAATATACCTATGTTTGGTACAAGAGATCCATATATATATATATATTTTTTTTTTTTTTGATATACAAAAAAAAGAGATCCATATTTTTTCCCATGATTCCAATTTCCTGAGGATTTTCATTGTAGTGCAAATTCTGAACCAAAATACCAACTAAAAATACCAAAAAAAAGGGTAGTATTTCCATAATCAGGTTTGTTGGGAAAATTATTAACAATTTTTTGGACTTTTTTACCCTTTCGTTTATCGTGCCCTTGCATCCCATGAATATCTCTCCTCCGACCAAGAGCATCAAAAAGCTCCCCTGCAAAGGCCTCAGATTCCTTGTTCATCGCTAAATCCAAACATATCTTCAGAAACTACTCCATAAACCATACTTTAAACTTCAACAAACATTTGAACTAAGATTGGGTTTGAATTCTATAATACCAATGCATTTTCCAAAGAAAGAACGATGAAGATACCCATCAGTGGAAGCAGTCAGCACTTCAAATTGTTTCACAACCTCAACCTATCCTGCACCACCATCAGTTTTGGTTATAAACTTGAGTCCCTTCAAAATATGAAAACCACACCGTGCCGGACCTGGACGACATAGAGAGAGGTGGGGGATGATAAAACAAAAAACATTATAAAAAAATGAATCACAAGGTTAATTTCGTAAAATCACTATATTTTCCCATTAATTTAATACAATCAACCAAACATAGATTCAGGAATTTTAAGTAAATATTCCTGGTAATATTTTGATTTACCAAACAACTTTTTCTTAACATTCCCGGAAAACTCACTTTTCTATTGTATTCCTGAATATCATGATTTCCGGATAAAAAAAAAATTCTCCCGTACCAAACGGCCCCTAGGATAATACTTAGGCATTTTTCACTCCACTTACAGGGTCGAGATGAGTTTGACTTGTAAGGTATTGACAATCCTTCATGTGTGTACCTTAGTAGGGTAAGATGACCTTTTATGTGTACAATTTGTAGTTTTCAACATTTGATGGCGGCTGAGGTAAATCTTGGACTTGGTACCTAAATTCTTCAACGCATGATCTAGGAGTATAGAAATTTAGATTCGTAATACCCTCAAATTTCTAATATATATATCTATATATACATATATATATATATATATATATATATATATATATTAAAATATTTCTATAGTAACGAAATCGCCAAAAATCACATTGAATTATTTATTATAATCACATAAATATTGCATAAGTTGATTTAAAGCCAATTTGGAGAAATGTTACTGGCTCACATGTAACAAGGACAAGTGCAAATCTAAACTTATCATACTCTCATACCAAAAATATATTTAACATAACTATTAAAATTCAAAGAGTAAAACTATAATGTAAGGTTTAACTTAAAATATATCTAATACAATTATTAGATTCCCAAAGAGAAATAAGCATGAGAGTCTCTGCTAGCCCAGAGAAAAATTTGGGCATAGCTTGAAATAACCGAGACGTTATCATCATTGCTGGCTGTTATGCCTAACGTTTTAAACTTTCCTGGGTTAAGACATCAATCTTAAACATCAATCCCCATCAAAACCTTATAAAATATTCAAGGTTAAGACATCATCTTTTCAGACATCAAATAGAAAGAACAAAGATGAAACCGCAAGATTAAACCACTAGAATTCAAGTAGGTTATCTTAGATAGCTTCCAAAGCAACAATAGGTTAATCTCCACACTTTAAACCCTTGAAACCATCAAATTTACACACCAAGTCAGCCACACCTTCATGACTTTTGAGAGCATAAAACCTTTACTCAGCCCCTCTTGAGAAACTAATTACATGGTTATGTTTACAAGTTCTTAAACTACAAGATTCATCTAGAAACTTTAACTTAAAAGTGTTTAGTTTGTGAGATATGACTTGGCCCTTTTTCAAGAACCATGTTCAGCCATGAAAGAGCACAAAGAAAAGGGAAAAGAGAGAAAATTTTGTGAAAGTCTTAAGGAAATAGGTGGCTGATTGGTTTTATAGAAATATCCTAAGTTACTTACAAGTTTCCATCATTCTAGATTTTTCTTAAAGTTTATCACTTTGTCAACACACTCTTGCACCTTATTGGTCCACTTAATCCACCTAGAACCTTCTACATGTTCAGCTGAAAACATAAGAAAAGAAATAGAAAGAATACAATTCACTTTGTATGTAAAAATATCTACAAATTAACTTAGGTAACAAGTTGTTTCCATAGCCTACCTTTTTGACTTTTGAAACTTAACATTTGATCAATTCCTATTGGTTACTTTAATATATATATATACATGCTTTTTGAACCTTTTGTCCCTCATTAATTAATTAATAACCAATTTTCCCCTCACCCAGAACTATCCACCAACCTTCCCCTCTTTAATCGATTAACTTGAAGTTTTAATCAGTTAAACGGTCAAAATACAGGAAAAACGTTGACTTGAAATTTAATCGATTAAATTTCACTCTTAATCGATTAAATTTCGGGACATTTAATCGATTAAATGTGTTATTTAATCGATTAAATTTCGTCAGGAGCATTTTTTAAACCCCCCATTTGGCAGAGGGGGTTATTTGAAACCTTAATCGATTAAGGTGTGTGGATTGTGTCCCCAGGTCAGAACCCAGCTCTAGAAGTCATACCCCAGGTGTGTGGATTGCGTCCACAAGGCTACTTCAAACTTCTTCATCCTCGACGATGAGGGATTTTTGAATTTTGTTATTTTTTTTTGTTATTTTCGGTGGTTTTGGTTTTGGTGGTCGGTGGGTATGGGTTGGGATTGAATTTAAATTTTTCTCCCATAGTTTCTGAGATCAGTTGTTAGGAGAGAGAGGAAAAAACAATTTTTTTGGAATATCATTTGATTTAACTCACTGCCCATGAGATTATTTACAATTTTTTTATTTTTTTTTCAAGTTCGTTTGTTGTTTTAACAATTCGATGTGCTGCTTTTATTTTGTTTGCCACTGAGTTATAGTTTAGGAAAGCGAGCAATGTATGCTGTTGGTTTTGTATTTTGTTTGCGTATTTTTTTTGCCATTGGTTTTTGTTTGTCGCTAATAACATGTATGTTGTTTGCCATTGAGTTATTGGCTGTTGATAAATTATTTTGTCATTGTAGGTATTCTGTTACAATGGCCGACCGCAGAAGAGCAGGCAATGTCGACAGTGAGAGACGCAGGAAGCAATGACAAGACCAGCCTTCTTCCTTAAGGCCACCAGACAAAGAGCCTGATAACGTCGACCTCCCATTTGGATACTTGTTTGAGGATGACCCCTCGGTGCACGCTGCATTTGTACGTGACCATGTCAACAGACCCTTATGTGCTCCAAAATCATTGTATACAACATTTTTTTATGACGAAGGGATTTCAGATTGTGGCGGTGTTGGAGGCAGCACATCTGAGGGAGTTGGTTGAGATGTTATGTCCCTACTCAAAGGTTATGGTGAGGGCCTTCTACCATAACCTCAGCTACATACAGGGTGAGTTGAGGTCGAGGGTCTGCGGTGTGAACATAGTCATGATATAGTCATGACGCATATAGCGGTGTATCACTTCCCGGATATGCCCGAGTGATGCGGTGGAGGAGGCCAGGAGGCCTGATATTAGACGTGGGCGGACCATTCATTACACGGTGGGGTTGCTTAGTGTTGATGCCCGTATATTACACTATGTCATCACCCATATACTGTTTCCTCGAGCTTTCAATCATTCCAGGGTGCTGGAACATGACATTCCTATCATGTGGGCTATCCAAACATAAAGGTGCACTTCCATTCGCCTGTCTGGTATAGAGGATATTGGTTCACTTTGGTGTTCCTATGGACACTGAGCAGCTGAAGAGGCCCACAGGCTATACAACCAAGTTCAGAAAGAGTCAACTGGAGCAGTGCAAGATCTCCAAGAACAGGGCGGGTGTGTGGCAGTTCTCAGGTACGGTTGAGGTTGACATTCCTGATGTTGCCCCATATGCGCATATGGTTGAGCCCGAGGTGGAGGATGGTGATGACGACGATGACGAGGCTGACTTGCAAGAGATAGCTGAGCCTGAGGGTGGATTTTCATTGCGTGATGTCATAAAGGGCATAAATGCCACACTGAAGAAGATAGGAAAAATGGCGCTAAAACAAAAAAAAATAGAGAAAGAGACACATCCAGAAAGGGAATGAAAGGTTTAGACACATACAGGGAAGGTTCAAGGGTGTGGAGGATAGGCTTGCTCGTCTGGAGCTTGCAGGAGGGTAGGAGGTTGAGGAGGCAGCAGGGGAGGGGCTCATGTGTCAGATGAGGAGGACGAGGAGATGGAGTTCGACGAGGACGAGGATTAGATTTTGGGTTTAGTTTTAGTTCATCTGTTTATGGTTTATTTCATGTATTTCCTTTATTTCCCGAACTATATCATGTAATGAACTTAATGTTTCGTTTCGTTTATGGAAGGGTGGATTTATGTTGCTTTCGATTACTCAAAATTGCCTTACGTGGAACTTTTGTGTTAAATTGTTCAAAACGGGCCAAATAATAATGCAATAGGTCACAATCGTCCATAATGAGTCAGAACAATCAGTAATAGGTGTTTAAAATGGCTAATTCATGTTGATAACCCTAAACCAATGTTTTGATACAATATGACGTCATTTTAGGAATTGAATGTGCACGTTGTTTTTTTGTGTCACAAAGTATGTTCCCCAAGTCACACTAACTTAGTTCATGACTTTAGTGTCCCAAAAACCTAAAAAAAATCCGTGCAAAACAGAAGTGGGTGCCAAAACCAAAGATTTAATCGAGTAACCTGTAACTGCTTAATCGATTAAACAGTTACAGGTTAATCGATTAAATCTTTGGTTTTAGCACCCACTTCTGTTTTGCACGGATTTTTTTCCAGGTTTTTGGGACTCTAAAGTCATGAACTAAGTGTGACTTGGGGAACATAATTTGGGAGACAAAAAAGCAACGTGCACGTTCAATTCCCAAAACACGGATAACATGTATCAAAACGTTGATTTAGGAGAACCAAAACATGATGTAACCATTTTAAACACCTATTAGTGATTGTTCTGACTTGTAATGTACGATTGTGACTTGTTGCATTATTATTTGGCCCGTGATGAACAATTCAGCACAAAAGTCGTTAACAATTCATTACATAAGTGAATGCAAAAGACAATTCAAGTCTGTCTAATCCTCACAAGACATGTACGTTTATTGTGACCAATTTGTTTGCACAAGGTACATCTACTCTGACTGTTTGTGGGTTGAGACTCAACCTAATCCATCTCATTCTGTATCCTTGAAGACTTTGGTCTTCCTTGTGCACGCACCAAAGATGCATTTGGGATAATGGTTGGGCCATCAATTTGTGGAATCAACAACTTATTGCCCATTGGATACCAATGTGCAGCATACACCTTGTCAATTTGTGAAATTGAGAACACAAGGCCAACATAATCATAGTGGTTCAACTTCTCTACCTTGCACACCGCTAAGACGTGACTGCAAGGAAATCTTCTAGCTGTGAACCGTCCACATTGACATTTGCGATTGAGCAAGTTCACCCTCATTATATCACCAGCATCATGTGTAGATTGATTATAGGTATCCTTAACTTCAAACAACTGCAAGCCCCTATCAAAAACCCGCATACCGAGACTCATTGTTAACTGATCATTTTTTTGTATGTAATCCTCAACCTTTTTTGCAATTCTCCAACCTTTTGCCAAAGCTTTTTGTATCATTTCACGTCTCTTGACGAAATACTCAACAAGTCTACTTTGAGTCATCTTGACCAATGTCGTTATAGGCAAATTATGTGCACCCCTTAGGACCTTATTGACACACTTAGATAGGTTAGTCGTCATGTGACCAAACCTACGGCCTTCCTCATCATAAGACCTGCACTATCCCACTATACTTGAAGATAGCCCCCCATAATTGACTCAAAAAAATCTTATCACGATATAAAATTAACGACTTTGGAAATCCATGATTATGGACCACCAAATCACAAAACAAATGTGCAACTTTTGCTGCTATAAAGGTAAAGCACCAAAATAGGCATATTTGGTAAACCTATCAACAATGACTAGAATTATTGTTAGCCCATTAGACGATGGCAAACCAACAATAAAGTCTAAAGTCAAGTCTTCAAATATTCCCTCCGATATAGGTAGTGGTTGTAGCAGCCCAAAAGGGGGTTGTGTGATAGTCTTCATCTGTTGACAAACTTGACAACAGTTTACATAATCTTTGATGTGCTTACGCATCTTATCCCAATAAAATGATGAAGCTATACGAAGCAAAGTCTGAGAACACTGGCATGCCCACCAGCTTGTGAATCATGAGCCTCCTTTAAGATTAAGTAAAATTTTCTTTTTATGAAGTAAAATCCTATCTTTCATCGAAATAAAGGGCATCGAGCAAGAATCATCTTGTACATTTTGATGTAATGATTGTAGATAACTGTCTTCCCTATTCTCCACTTCCACTTCCACTTGGGTGATCAAATCAAAAATATTTTTCTTCTTCAAGGCTCTAAGATAGACCATCTGCAATGACATTAAGTCTCTCAGGTTTATACTTTATTGTAAAAGGGTATCCCATCAATTTGCAAACATATTTTTGCTACTCCAACATCTGAATTATCTAGCCCAATAATTCTTTGATGCTTCAATGATCGGTCCTCATTGTAAAGTGAACCCCTGGTAAATATTAGCGTCAATGTTTCATGACTTTTGTTATGGCATATAATTCCTTCGCATACGTAGGTGCAACAACTAACCTTAGTCTTAGCCTTTTACTGAAAAACATTATCGGTTTCTCCAATTAAAGTAAGACTACACCTATACTAGTATTAGAGGCATCCGTTTCTAAGACAAATGGTACCTTAAAATCAGGTAGGCTCAATATTGGTTTGTTGAACATTTCCTGCTTCAGTTGTAGGCAACTTGAGCATCTTCTAACCAAGTAAATGCTCCTTGCTTCAAAAGATTAGTTAAAGGTGCTGCTATTATGGTATACTGCCTCACAAAACATGTCTTCTATTTTTTCGGGTTTGCATGTACTCCCTGCTTTGAGACTTTGTGTCCCAAATATTCAATTTCTCTAACTCCAAAAGCACCTTGCTCAGCTTCATAAAAAATCTATGTTGTTTCAGACACTACAACGTGATTTGCAAATGATGATTATGCTCCTCCATTGATCCACTGTATACTAATATATCATAAAAAAAGATTATGATAAATCTTCAAAGAAATGGCCTAAATAATTGATTCATCACTGCCTAGAACATACTTAGGGCATTTGTCAAATCAAATGGGATGACTAAATACTCATAATGCTTTAGGAATATCTTGTGCCAACATCCTTATTTGGTGATACTCAGCCCTCAAATCTAGCCTTGAAATCATTGATGTTCCTGTATATGTTTTGATGTACCTGTATTCTTATTTGGTATATATTTTGATATACATGTATCTCTAACCAGTAGTTAGATTTGTGGGGACTTCCACTGGATAGATCTCATTGGGGAGTTCCAATTGGTTTGAAGTCATAGTGTTGTCTTCGTTGTGGGAGCGATACTAGAAATGTATCGGGAGTTATAAGATGGGACCCTTATATAATATCCTTGTTTGGATGTTCTTGGATGTATGTTTTCCTAGGGACTGTTATGATTTTGTATGTTATATTGTACATTTGTTATCATTGCATGCACATTGAGTGAGTCATTGGGTTGAGTGACCCTCCAAGACCTGTGGTTTACTGAGATTGTCAAATCTTACCCCCATTATGGGGTCCTTTTTTCGGTACCACTAGTGCTGCTGGAGAAGCTTTGGGCAAGAAGCTCACTTAGTATGGATACGAGCATATGGAGTATTTTGACATGTATGTAGGAGTACATAAGGATTTTCTTAGCATTTTGAGATATTATTTTGATGCACATGCTAGTTGCTTATTTTGTATCAATGAATTAGTGCATGAACGTTGTTCTTGTATGTAATGATGTGGACATGCTTAGGGTTGTTCATGCTTTTGCGTCTAAGTCATATAATTATTATGTTGATATATACATTTACTTAATTGTTATAATCCTAAACGTATCATTGAAGGATCTTGTGTATGTAAATGTTGATGTATGTAATGGAAGAGCATTATGCCTATTTTGGATGTAGATGATGATTAATCATAATGAATGATAAAAGGGATATTGTGTATGAAAGGGAATGAGAGGAATTAATAATGCGAGATGAAATTATAATTTGAGTAAAGAGACATAATATGAATTGATGAATATTCTGGGTTGTAAGTGCACCAAGATATGTTGTTCCTTTGGATGCCACCCTTTTGGTCAATTAGGTATCTTTTTTGAGTATTAAAACACAATTGTTTAAGGGAAAAACTAATATCATGTTACTGTAAAATTTTGTTTCCTCCTACTCTCAGATCGTTTTCCGTGCTAGTTTTTTTGTTTATTTTTTTTTCTAATATTTGATGGGCCCTACAAAAACATGTCTCTATGACATGATGTATTCATTTTGTTGTTACATAACATTCACAAAACCCTTTGTTTAAAGTGGGAAAAAGTTGTAAAAACAAAGTAGACTATGTCAAAAATAGTGAGATTTTACCCTAACTTTGAGAGTCCATAACTTTCTCCACAGTGGTCCAATTAAGGCGTACTATACTTATTTTGAAGCTTAGGATGTCCCCTACATTATCGTAAAATTTGGTGTGATTTGGAGTTGTAGAAATTGCCCAGTCTTCGTCTGAATGCAGATTGTTTCTATTCGCGCTGAAGTTGACAACATTGGTTTACGTTTTTGAAAAATTCATATCTCTTTCTCATCTCTCAACCAAATTAGGCTTATGATATATCAAATTGAAGCTTGAGGAGTCTACTAAAACATATTAAAATTTATGAGAAAATAGCGAAGAAGAACAACTGCTGTTTTAAAATAAGTGAAGGATGTTAATGATCCGGTTGTGCAGTTTTTACTAATTTAAGAAATTAACTTACGACGAGCGTATCTAGAGCTACAAAACTCCAATTGAGGCGTTTGATACCTTTTTGGAAAGCTAAAAAAGTCTAGTTTAACATATAAAAAGATGGAAATTTATGGACATGTGGTCCATCTGCAATTTTGATAAAACTGAATATACCTCAAGTAGGTAAAACATCAAAGAATTTGTGCTTTGTTAGTTTATGGGAACCACTTAGCATCTTTAAATAGACGTTGTATGATGTTAAGCCATAATTTTTATGATTCCGCAATAGTTTTGAGTTACGATCATATTTTGATAAAATGTTTAATACGAGTGTTATATAAACACAAGCGTGGTTAAAAAGAAAAAGTTTTTCCTGTATTTTTAAATGAACTGTTGTAATTGTAACTGCGCTTAATATCATAAACAATGATAACATGACCAGTGACGAATGGGGTTTTACACCATATTTAATGAAATGAGTATTGTGCCAATCAGGTGTTGTAAAAATAGTGGGAATGTGATCCCTAGAAATTGTTTGATAAACAGCAGATATGCTGTCAAAATTTATAAGAAAACATAGTATAAGTGTGTATGAACTGGGTGAGTCATATTTTACTCAATTCTTAGTCAAATGAAGTGTGTGAGCTATCATTTTGAAGCTCAGAATGTCTTCTGCGATGTCTCAAAATATGGAAGAGAAATGAGTTACAGCCTGCGTGCAGTTTGCGTTTAAGCAAGGACTGTCCAGATTCGCATGGTGGTTAACAACAACTACGTGTTAACTTTAAAAATTCATATCTCCTCCGTTTCTTATTGAAACAAGTCTTGTGATATATCAAATTGAAGGTCTAAGTTTCAACTATGACATATTCAAAATTGAGAGCAAATAGACGAGCAGGTTAGCTGTAGTTTTAAAAGCAGTAAGGTAACCAAGATTCGCTGTTGACATATATTGACAGTTTTGAGTAGTTAACTTATGGTAAGGATATCTGGAGATGTAGAAGTCCAAATTAAGCTTTTGATATCTTGTTGGAAATTTTAGAGAGTCTAGTTTAACATACTAAAATATGAGAATTTATTGGTAAGCAAGTCATGTGCAGTTTTGGAAATATCAAAACTATATAAGGTTGGTAAAATGTGTAAAAGTGAATTAAGTTTTGTTGGTTTATGTGAACCACTTAGCAATCTTTGTATATGTATTGTGTGATATTTAAGTAGTAGAATTTTATGTTACACAATTATTTCTGGTTATGATCATGTTATGGAAATTGTCTTAAATACAGTTATTTTAAATGAAAATATTGTTTTTAAAAGGAAAAAGTTCTACCGCATTTTAATTCAAATGTCGTGAGTGTAACTACACTTAATATCATATGTATGTTAAAACGCCGGTCCGAAACAGGATGTTACATAATACCCCAGTTGAATTAATGACTGATTCAAGTTTAATAACATTTATTTTCATGTAAGCGTACAGTTATATTTACCGATCATATTAATTAAAGGATTCGTTTTTTCTGCAGTTACTGCAGATAAGTTCTCTGCAGTAAGCCCAATACGATGTCGTATTGGGGCGGAAATCATGGTGTTTTTGTAATTTTAATTTATAATTATAATTTTTTAATCTTTCAATCCCAAAATGACATCATTTTGAGAGTAAATGCAGATAACTTATCTGCATTAACTGCATAAATAATTTTCTGTTAATTAAAATATCAAACAAAAAGCTATAATACTTTGAGGCGTACGATACAATAAATAAAGGAAAAAATGTGTCTCATTTTAAAGGATATAAAATTGTGTCATTTTAAGTGAGAGAAATAGATCATGAGAGAGAGTGTGTGTAAAAATTTTAAAGGTATCTGTCCCACTTTTTTATAAGAGTAAAAAGACACAAGTTATGTCATTTAAAATGATATACTTTTTTCACATAAATAAAATGGAGTACAAACATTAAAG
The DNA here is from genome assembly GCF_033153095.1 of Gastrolobium bilobum. Classification (NCBI taxonomy): domain Eukaryota; kingdom Viridiplantae; phylum Streptophyta; class Magnoliopsida; order Fabales; family Fabaceae; genus Gastrolobium; species Gastrolobium bilobum. The sequence continues at coordinate 111,923 of NW_026895812.1, read as the reverse complement.
GCTAGAATATTGCATAACAACACGAGAGATTTTTAATTTTTTAAAATTTCTCCTGTTGATGGTTGATTATCTGATTTAATTTGAGTCGAGTTTTCTCTAATTCATATAGAAGTGACTTTTCCTCAAATCAATTTTTTTTCTTTAAATTAGTCCTCTCATATAACATGACGTGTAAACTGACAACATATAATATAATATATTCAACTACAAATCAAATGGTAATGTTTTTCTCACCTCTTATTTTAATATAGGAAAAAATATTTATCTTTTTAAATGACATAATTTATACATTTCACTCTCATAAAGAGATGAGACCCGTACCTTTATTTTTTTTTGTCAACTTTATTTCCTCCTTTATCTATCTTTTTCTCTCTCTTAAAATGATATAACTTTACATCCTTTAAAATGAGATATACTTTGCCCTTTAATATAATCCCCTTCCCCTTCTTCATGACTTACGAGTTTTTCTCAACTTTAAAATAAAAATAAAAAAGTGTAATTTCACCTTTAGTCAATCATTTATTCACTTATTTATGAAAAAAAATGTTTTTTTCCATGAGATAAAGTGTAATTTTTCATGCATTATTTTTCCAAATCCCAAACAAAATTGCAGAAAATAATTTTATATACGAGAAATATTAATCTTTTTATTTAATTAGAAAAATAGTTAATAACATACTTAAACATCTTTATTTTTTGAGTTAATTTTAATTTAATAAAAAACATACAGTCAATGAGCAACACAAAACTGGCTGGTGGGTTGGTAGGTATAACCTTAGTAGGTATCCCTATCAATTTTCATATCATAATGTTTCTATTTACAGTCCCTCTCTCTCTTTCCTCTGTTGTTTGAGAAAATATATATAGGGAGAGAGAGAGAACGGTTCAGAAATGGGTTTATATTCAACCATGATGGAGGAGATAACCTTGTACACGGGGCTATCTCCAACGGCGTTCTTCACCATCATGGCCATGATGGTCGTCGTTTACAGAACCGTTAGCGGCATGTTCGTGTCCCCCGAAGATTTCAACAAACCCCCTATTATTTCGGCTCGAACCGGTGGCCGGTTCGACGACGACGACCCCAAACCGCCACGCGAACCGGTTCGGTTGGGTGAAATCACGGACCAGGAATTGAGATCCTATAATGGCTCCGATCCTGATAAACCTCTCCTGATGGCAATCAAAGGCCAGATCTATGACGTCTCCACTGCCAGGTTCTTCAATTTTGCTTCTCTTTCTAGTATGTGTTGTTTGGTTGGTGAGAAAGTGAAGGAAAATATATACTTTCCTCTTTTCTTTTCTTTTTTAGGTTTAGTGATTGTAGATATAATAAAATGTTATTATTTATTTAATTATTGTGGTATTTCTATCTGTATTAATATAAAAGTTCAAAAATTAAAAAATGTGAGATGCAGGAATGAGTATTTGATACAAATTATAAAATTGTTTCAAAGTGCTGTGGTTCCTTGTCATGTAATTTGCATTTTCAAAATTTAATCAATTTTTTAAATACTTTTTGTGGATGATTTCTTAATCGAAGGTCGAAGCACTTATTTGAGTTGCATTTACTTCGGCTGTGCAAAATTGTATGGTTTTATTCAATAGTAAACAGGTAGTTACTTCTTGTGATATGCATTTCATTCACCTCTTGAAGCCTATGTATATTTAGGGTGTGCTTGCTTGGTTGGAGCTACCAAATTTTCCATCAGTCCCCTTCAGTCATTACATTTTCATTATTGTCATGGATAAATCATAGTCAGTAGTTTGTAATACTTTTGCTCGGTTACAAGAAAAGCGATGAAAACCAACTAACCAAGCATTAATTATGCATGCTTCCTAGGTTTGGACCAAAATAAGAATGTCCATAAGGGAGCATTTGGTACAAGAGAAATTTCTTTTAAGTAGGAAAAAAATTTGTTCAGAATATGATGGGAAGAATTTTTTGCCGGGTAAGTTAAAAAAAAGTATTTAGTAGGCCAAATTTTTTTTGAGAAAATTAGATAAATTTTATTAATGTTATGTTTGGATAATTGTAAAATATTGATGGAAAAGTTGAGCATAGTTACCAAATTACCCCATAGTTTGAAAATTGAAGTTCACCATTGAATAAAAAGTTACTTCACCTTAGCTTTGTCCCTCTCCCTTTTTTTTCGTTTTTGTCTACTACCATTTTGCTTAACCTCTGTTATTTGATCTGGTATTAGGGCTGGAGGAGATCGTAAACTATATCATAATTATTAACGCAGTATTGTTAATTATTAACGCACCAGTACTGTATCCTCTGAGAAAAACAATGCATAATTATTAATAAACTATAACTCATAAACTAAACATTGAACAATAACAATCTTCACAGGGAACACTGTCATAATCGTAAACATATGAAACAAAAACAACCGTAAAAAAAAACTTTACAACCAGGGGTAACACGTTGTTCCCCCAACAAATGATGACTTCGTATAACATTTGAACTGAAGTGAAATACAAAAATAACTTGATAAACAAATGCTCAGCAATAAATCCACCCACAGTGATGGAGAAGATAACATCACGATGTTCATCAACAAAATAACACAGCAATAGTATCCTTTGAAGATGGAATGTGCCTCTGTTGTGCGTCTTCATCAACATTGTAAGGTGAAAAAACAGGGTATTTTGATAAAGTGAAAACTAAATTTATCCAGGATGTTTTTCCTTGCTGCCAGCAACTTTTTTTACCATACTTTCAATGGACAAATTTTATGGAGCTATCATGTGTAAAACATCCTGCCCAGCAAAAAAATGTTACCATCCATTTTTTTATTTTACTCCTACCAAACATAGCTAACTTATTTTACTCACCTCACTCTCTTCGATAATTTTTTTTTTCCATCCTACCAAACATCCCCTAAAAGAAAAAAATGATGTTGCATTGTTGCTGACTCAACAACCAGAAAAGAAAAGAAAAGAAAATAAGAATGCACACTTTTCATCTTTTCCCCCACCTGTAAGTCCAACCCTCCATATTGGCGGCTTTTTTGGTGGCATTGGTGAGGAGACAAACAAGAACTCTGATTCCCCTTTGGCGTGACGGCGGAGGAAGGGGTATGGTTTAGAGAAGCAAGGTAGTAAAACAAAATGGCGAGGAAGGAAAGTTGAAAAACTAAAATGAGAGAGAAAGGAAATTGGAAAAAGGGATCACGTGCCCACCTAAAACAAATTGGGACCATTAGATTTTAACAAAATAAAGGGCTGAGATTGGGAAGTATTATACCACAGTCGAAAGATCATCCCCTATATATGTGATAGGATTAACTTACATCGTTATAAGAATAAAAAGTTTTATATCCAATTCTAGCCAATAATCTGTTTGCATCTAGGATCCGAAGACAATTTAGGATCAAATTGAGAGTGTAACTTATAATTAGTCCATTTTCATTATTCTCAAGCATAATCATGATCTGAAGTTTGTAATGCTTTTGGTTACTCATATCCAAAAATGATGCCATGTTCATGTGGTATCGAGTCTTGTATCCCCAAGGAAAAATAGTTCAGTACATCATCTATTAAAGTTAAAAAGAAATGACTCACCTAATTGCATTTACTCTATTGACTCTTCTATCGTCATTACTATATGAATCCCATTTGTTAAAGGAATGAGTAGGGAAAATCTACTGGTCCCCAATGAGCTAACAAACTTTACTTGGCCATGCATATGCAGGAATTTTTATGGTCCCGGAGGACCTTATGCAATGTTTGCCGGAAAGGAATGTAGCAGGGCCCTTGCTCTACTGTCTTTTAAACCTGAAGATATTAATGGGAACCTCGAAGGTTTGGGCGAGGGAGAGCTTACAATTTTAGAAGATTGGGAATATAAATTCATAGAAAAGTATCCAAAGGTTGGCCAGCTTGTTCCAGAGCAAAGAACTCAGCAAAATGAGCACCAAAAAGAACAAATTCAAGACAATTTAAACCTTGAATGCAAGGGCAAAGCAGAATAGAAGCCATTATATTGTTGTATAGGTTGTGTGTAACCGACAGATTATTATATGTGAACACCTAATTTTTGTTCTAAATATTTAGAAATGAAAAAAATAATATTATAATTGTGAACACTTATTTCTGTTCATGTTTTTATTTAATAACAAAAAAATAATACAAAAAGTCATTAAAGGAAAAATGGGTAAAAGAAAGTCATAAGTTTCACTTGAGTAGAACCTAGGCCTTTTTTTTTTTAAAGTGCCATATTGGAGGAATCTTGTCTTCTTCTCCTTCCTTCTCTTTATATAAGGAGACCTTCCTTATGTGCTTATGGACATAAGACTCTTCAGTTGCAAAAAACATTTGGGCTTAACATTAAGCTTGTGTGTAAAAAAGAAAAAAAAAAGTTTAGTACTTTTCATATTATAAGAGATAAATTTATTTTCTATAAACACATAAAAATATGTGGTATTTATACTTTCTCTTTCTCTCTCTTTTCTTTATATGGATCCACATGAGCTTTATATAATTTCATGTGTATGTGTAGGAGATAAGTTTACTTACTTTCTCTTTTAGTTAATAATTTTCTATTTTTGTATGATTTTATATGCTTGATTTATTTTTATATAGTTTAGAAATTTAAGAGGGATTAATTTAGCCATGGTGGCTTATTAATTGCATAATTTTATAGGTCATTTTAGCTTATTTAAATTTGATATTTTATATTTATTTTTAAATTATTTAATTTTATGAGATTAATTTAGTTTTGAGAGCTTGGTGATATTTTCAAAATTGATATTTAATCTCTTGGTTTCGGTCATTTTAGTTGTAAGAGCTTAGTGATCCAATTTTTTTTTTAAATAACTTGGTCATCGTTTTCCTTTATTTTTTCTTATATTAAAAAATGATTTTTATTTTAAAAGGATTAGTTGAGCTAAGACAACTTATTAATCATGTAATTTCGGATATTTTAGTTGGGACAACTTGATATCTGAAACTTTCAAATTCAGTAAAATAAATTTTCTTAAAAAAAAATTCAAAATTAAAATCAATCAACTCATGAATATTTTTTTTAAGAACAACATAGCTTTGATATGCCGAAGGGGAACTCTTTTCGTGAAGCGAAAAATAAAATTTTGATAATTTAGTTTTATTTTTTTTAAATAATCATATGTCTATTTTTGGAAATAAAGTAATATTTGAAAAAATTATTAATAATTTGCATAATTAACTAAAGCTAATTAGTTTAAATGAATATATCTGGGGTGTAGTAAGATTAAGTTTCCATCATTCTCTATGCATAATTAGACTCCCGAACCTTGATATAAAATTTTAAAGATCAGTTTGGAAAATTGTTGGACTCTACCTGAGTAACAGGGAATAGAGAACCAAACGAATCAAAGAGATGCAAAAACGGGTAATACCTCTGAGCAACAGAGAGAGAAGAATTTTATTCAATGGTAGCCAAGTGTTTTTTTACAACAATGAATTGATGACCCACTAATGTCCCATGTTTTCCCTTTTATACAATTCTCTCTTTCCACACCCTTACACGTGTGAATACTCCAGTTCCCTTCCCTTTATTCCTACACCTGTCTCTAATTCCTCAAAGAATTAACACGTGTTGATACGTGTCTTTAACACAAAAAATCCCTAAGCCTTGATGAAGGTTTTCTTTCTCTATTTATTCTCCTTGGTTCGTTGCTTATGGTTTCCTGATGTGTATCATATGCCCCCTCTTCAACAACAACCTTGTCCTCAAGGTTGATATCTGGATATGCCAATCGCAAGTACTGTTCCTGCTCCCAAGATGCATCCTCCGGTGGTGAGGCAGACCATTGTATTAGAAATTCCTTCTGATGGGAACCATGAGCTGCTATTGTTCATGAGGACAGAATTGCTATCGGGACCTGAATCGGTCTGTTATCAATTGACAACTGGGGAACGTAAACTGGTTGTGGAGAACTAGTACCAAACAATGGTTTAAGCAACAAAATATGGAATGTGGAGTGGATCTTACATCCTTCAGGAAGATCTAATTGGTATGCCACAGGACTGACGACTTTGGTGATTCTAAAAGGACCAAAGAAACGTTTCTCGAGCTTGTGATTACACTTCTTTTCTACAGAAACCTGTCGGTATGGTTGAAGCTCCACCCACACAAAATCACCAACTACAAATAACTTGTGTTGTCTATGTTTGTCTGCTTGGATTTTCATCCGGTTGCGAGCTCGAGCCAAAGAAGTCTTCAATCCTTTGAGCAAGTCATTTCGCTCTTGCAGTAAGGAGTCTACTGCTTCCACCTTCACCAGCCCTCGTGGATAATAAGGCAACATCACAGGTTGCTTGCCATATAAAGCCTCGAATGGGGACATACCAATGGCCGAATGGACAACGGTATTATAGTGGAATTGTGCCCAACAGAGGAATTGGGACCAAGTATGTGGTTTCTCATGACAGAAAATTCGAAGATACTATTCAACATACCTATTAGTGACCTCAGTTTGGCCATCCGTTTAGGGTGGTAGGATGTACTGGCCTTCAAAGTAGTGCCACTCTTCTTGAAGAGGCTGGTCCAGAATTGGCTCAAATTTTTTTTGTCTCTGTCAGATATCAAGGACCGAGGGAAACCATGGTTCCTAACAATCATGTCACAAAAAAGATGTGCCACCTTAGCAGCTGTGAATGATGTAGGAAGAGCTCCAAAGTAGGCAAATTTACTCAATCTATCAACAGTAACCAAGATTGTAGTAAACCCGTGAGATAAAGGCAATCCAACAATAAAGTCTAAGGTGAGATCTTCAAATACACCCTCAGGTGTTGGAAGTGGCTGAAGCAAGCCGCGTGGAGCTGAAGTTGGTGATTTGAATTGTTGACAAACTTGGCAATTGCGGACATAGGCCTTAATATCCTTGCGCATTGAGTCCCAGTAAAAAGAGGAAGAAACTCTAAGTAAAGAATGAAGGACTCTAGCATGACCTCCCAATGTGGAATCATGAGCCTCTTGTAAAATTTCTGGTATAATCTTGGATGTAGGACTCAACAGAAATCGTTGCTTATGAAACAGCATCCCTTCTTTCACCGAAAGTTGAGGGAATGATCCAGGATCAATTGCTACTTGCTGGTGCAAAGAGCTCAAATATATATCACTGCCATTCTCCTCTTTAATTCGAGCCAGTAGATCAAAGGTTGGTTCACCAAGTAAAGCATGAACTGCAGCTAGGTTGTCCTCTTCAAAACAACGAGACAATCCGTCTGCAACCACATTCAAAGGACCAGGTTTATATTCAATATTAAATGAATAACCCAGTAATTTACACAAGTATTTCTGCTGCTCCGTGGTTTGAATGGTCTGCCCCAACAGTTCCTTGATACTTCTATGGTCTGTCCGGATAGTAAAATGAGCTCCAAGTAAGTATTGTCGCCACCTCTTCACCGCTTCACAGATGGCATATAATTCTCTCACATATGTAGAGGCTGTAGCTAATCTTGGTCCCAAGCATTTGCTGAAGAACGATACTGGTCTATCCTGTTGTAATAAGACTGCTCCAATACCTGAATTGGAAGCATCAGTTTCTAGGACAAATGGAAGGCTGAAATTAGGCAGCACCAAAATAGGTGTGCTTGCCATTGCCATCTTTAAGAATTCAAAAGCTTTTTGTGCTTCCTCGCCTCAATTAAAGGCTCCTTGCTTCAACAAATCAGTGAGGAGGGAGGCTATGGTTGCATAATTCTGGACAAAACGTCTATAGTTTCCGGTAAGACCAAGAAATCCCCTTAGTTGCTTGATTGACTTAGGTGGTGGCCAAGATAGCATGGCTTCTATCTTCTTATTATCAGCATGAACACCTTTGTGGGACACCTTATGGCCAAGGTAGTCAATCTCCTTCACTCCAAAGGCACACTTACTCATTTTAACGAAAAATTGATTCTGGCTAAGAGTGTGCAATGTAATCTGCATGTGTTGTATATGATCCTGTAATGAAGAACTACATACAAGAATGTCATAAAAAAAACGATAATGAATCTACGTAAGAAGGGACGAAATAGATTATTCATCACTGCCTGAAATGTGCTTGGAGCATTTGTCAACCCAAAAGACATGACCAAATACTCATAGTGGCCTTCATGGGTTCGAAAAGCTGTCTTTGGTATGAGGTAGCATTCTGATCTGATGATACCCCGCTCTCAAATCAAGTTTGGAAAAAATAGTGGATCCTTCCAATTCATCAATTAGTTCATCAATAGTAGGCATAGGAAACCGATCACGAACAGTAAGGGCATTAAGAGCCCTATAATCTATACACATCCGCCAAGTGTTGTCTTGTTTCTTAACCAATAAAACTGGAGAAGAATAAGGGCTTGTGCTGTATTGGATGAAGCCTGAAGCCAGCAATTCGGTCACTTGCTTCTCTATCTCCTCTTTTTGATGATAGTCATACCTATATGGCTTTACATTGACTGGTTTGGACCTTATTTCCAAATGAATTGCATGATCCATAAAGCGAAATGGTGGCAGGGACTTTGGAATGGAAAAAACAGCTTGATATTCCACCAAAAGTTGCCACAATTCAGGATGAACAGATGGTTGCAGTTTCACTAATTCACTATCCAATGTAGTCCCAGACTGATGTTGCGTTTCACAGGCTAAGGATAGACAACTCCCTACTGCAGACTTCTTTTGGATGCCTTCATGAGATTCCCCCTTCAACTGAACCAACTTCCCTTGCCAATCAAACTCCATTGTTAGTTGGTTGTAATCACGTGTTACTTTGCCCAATGATTCCAACCATGTCATTCCCAAGATGATTCCCAGTGTATCAAGATCAAGTACCCATAAATCCATCTCAAATGTCTGGCCTTGCACCATCAACTTCACCTTCGGGCATTTACTGTCACATACCAAGAACTCACCATTTCCTAGGAAAACTCTCATTTTCCTGATGCGTATCACTGGCATCTACAAAGCTGAAACTAAATGTCTCTGTATAAAGCTATGTGTGCTACCAGTATCTACTAGTATTGTTACTGCTTGTCCTTGAATGGTGGTAACACAATTCAAGGCTTTGGAATTGTGTATTTCAGACAAGGAATGCAGTGCTGCATCCTCATTGACCGCACCAGTCTAATTAAAATTCCAAACAATTTCCTCTCCATCTTCCTCATCGCCCTGCTCCTCTCCCACCAGAAGTAAGAATTTCCCTTTACATCTATGCTGTTTATTCCATTTTTCATCATAACTGAAACATAGGCCTAATTCACGTCTTTTATTCCACTCTTCTTGAGACATTCTCTTAACCGGTACCTGGGATGTTGATGTCTGAGATGATGGATTCTGAGTTGTTGAAGAGTGGACTGCTACAGTTTTGTTGGGTATTGTGGTGCCCACCGAAGACGTTATGTTCGCAGTTTGATTGGTCACCCCTTCACTGGACTGGTAACTGCGAAATTGTGTTCTCCTCGGGTTGTTTGATGCCCCATTATTCAAAGATACACGTAGGTCTGTGTAATGAGCGTCATAGACAAATGCAAAATGCATTGCTCGTTGAAGAGTTTTTGGCTCATGAATTTCAATTGCTCTTCGTAAATCAGGAGATAACCCCGAAACAAAAAAACTAAATAAGAAATCATCTTCAACATTGGTAGTCTGATTCATCAACTTTTCAAATTCAAACAAATAATCTTTGAGTGTCCCTGTTTGTGTTACCTTAGAAAGCATGCCCGTAATGTTTTGATGTGGCTTCACACCAAAACGCTGCCGTAATGCCTTTGTGAAATCTGGCCATAAACGAATTGTTCCTCCTTTGTAAGTCCACTGGAACCATGATGAAGCAGGACCTTCCATCCTCAGACCTACTAATTAAACCTCTAACGCCGGTGGAACCTTCTGTAATTCGAAGAAGAGTTCTGTTTTGAAAATCCAATTATCTGGATTTGTGCCATCAAATAGCGGAATCTCCATTTTCACAAATTTCAGCAACGATCGTGGGTCTGTGGTATCCTTTTTCCCCATCTCGTTCTGAAAATCTGTGGAACCAGCCGAAGATGAACCTGTGCCTGAATCGTGCTGATTCTCCGGTGATTTGCCTGCCTGCGGATGAAGAACCCCCATGGAATCATTCAGTTGTTGCATTTGAGCAACAAGTAGTGAGATCTGGTTTTGTGATTCGTCGAAACGATTCTGCAAAGATGCAACGACCTCCGCTAGTTCCTGAACCCGCATCGTGAGGAGAGAACAAGAATGAAAGCACCAATGTTGGACTCTACCTGAGACATTCTCTTAACCGGTACCTGGGATGTTGATGTCTGAGATGATGGATTCTGAGTTGTTGAAGAGTGGACTGCTACAGTTTTGTTGGGTATTGTGGTGCCCACCGAAGACGTTATGTTCGCAGTTTGATTGGTCACCCCTTCACTGGACTGGTAACTGCGAAATTGTGTTCTCCTCGGGTTGTTTGATGCCCCATTATTCATAGATACACGTAGGTCTGTGTAATGAGCGTCATAGACAAATGCAAAATGCATTGCTCGTTGAAGAGTTTTTGGCTCATGAATTTCAATTGCTCTTCGTAAATCAGGAGATAACCCCGAAACAAAAAAACTAAATAAGAAATCATCTTCAACATTGGTAGTCTGATTCATCAACTTTTCAAATTCAAACAAATAATCTTTGAGTGTCCCTGTTTGTGTTACCTTAGAAAGCATGCCCGTAATGTTTTGATGTGGCTTCACACCAAAACGCTGCCGTAATGCCTTTGTGAAATCTGGCCATAAACGAATTGTTCCTCCTTTGTAAGTCCACTGGAACCATGATGAAGCAGGACCTTCCATCCTCAGACCTACTAATTAAACCTCTAACGCCGGTGGAACCTTCTGTAATTCGAAGAAGAGTTCTGTTTTGAAAATCCAATTATCTGGATTTGTGCCATCAAATAGCGGAATCTCCATTTTCACAAATTTCAGCAACGATCGTGGGTCTGTGGTATCCTTTTTCCCCATCTCGTTCTGAAAATCTGTGGAACCAGCCAAAGATGAACCTGTGCCTGAATCGTGCTGATTCTCCGGTGATTTGCCTGCCTGCGGATGAAGAACCCCCATGGAATCATTCAGTTGTTGCATTTGAGCAACAAGTAGTGAGATCTGGTTTTGTGATTCGTCGAAACGATTCTGCAAAGATGCAACGACCTCCGCTAGTTCCTGAACCCGCATCGTGAGGAGAGAACAAGAATGAAAGCACCAATGTTGGACTCTACCTGAGACATTCTCTTAACCGGTACCTGGGATGTTGATGTCTGAGATGATGGATTCTGAGTTGTTGAAGAGTGGACTGCTACAGTTTTGTTGGGTATTGTGGTGCCCACCGAAGACGTTATGTTCGCAGTTTGATTGGTCACCCCTTCACTGGACTGGTAACTGCGAAATTGTGTTCTCCTCGGGTTGTTTGATGCCCCATTATTCATAGATACACGTAGGTCTGTGTAATGAGCGTCATAGACAAATGCAAAATGCATTGCTCGTTGAAGAGTTTTTGGCTCATGAATTTCAATTGCTCTTCGTAAATCAGGAGATAACCCCGAAACAAAAAAACTAAATAAGAAATCATCTTCAACATTGGTAGTCTGATTCATCAACTTTTCAAATTCAAACAAATAATCTTTGAGTGTCCCTGTTTGTGTTACCTTAGAAAGCATGCCCGTAATGTTTTGATGTGGCTTCACACCAAAACGCTGCCGTAATGCCTTTGTGAAATCTGGCCATAAACGAATTGTTCCTCCTTTGTAAGTCCACTGGAACCATGATGAAGCAGGACCTTCCATCCTCAGACCTACTAATTAAACCTCTAACGCCGGTGGAACCTTCTGTAATTCGAAGAAGAGTTCTGTTTTGAAAATCCAATTATCTGGATTTGTGCCATCAAATAGCGGAATCTCCATTTTCACAAATTTCAGCAACGATCGTGGGTCTGTGGTATCCTTTTTCCCCATCTCGTTCTGAAAATCTGTGGAACCAGCCAAAGATGAACCTGTGCCTGAATCGTGCTGATTCTCCGGTGATTTGCCTGCCTGCGGATGAAGAACCCCCATGGAATCATTCAGTTGTTGCATTTGAGCAACAAGTAGTGAGATCTGGTTTTGTGATTCGTCGAAACGATTCTGCAAAGATGCAACGACCTCCGCTAGTTCCTGAACCCGCATCGTGAGGAGAGAACAAGAATGAAAGCACCAATGTTGGACTCTACCTGAGCAACAGGGAATAGAGAACCAAACGAATCAAAGAGATGCAAAAATGGGTAATACCTCTGAGCAACAGAGAGAGAAGAATTTTATTCAATGGTAGCCAAGTGTTTTTTTACAACAATGAATTGATGACCCACTAATGTCCCCTGTTTTCCCTTTTATACAATTCTCTCTTTCCACACCCTTACACGTGTGAATACTCCAGTTCCCTTCCCTTTATTCCTACACCTGTCTCTAATTCCTCAAAGAATTAACACGTGTTGATACGTGTCTTTAACACAAAAAAATCCCTAAGCCTTGATGAAGGTTTTCTTTCTGTATTTATTCTCCTTGGTTCGTTGCTCTGGTTTCCTGATGTGTATCAAAAATAATAAAGGTTTTTCAATTTTTCAATCAAATAAAATTGGTGGTTACTCCATATTTTTTATTTATTTTAAAATTTTGAGTTGTTACATATGGAAACTCCACAGAAGATGGTTGAAGATTCAAGCCTATTATAATTAGTTGTGCAAATTATTAATAATTTTTACATGTTTGCTTATGTCCTTTTTTATTGTCTTTTCTAATATGATATTCTTGCGAATTGTTGATTTAGTAATCTATATCTTAATTGGTTTCAAAACTAGGGTAGAATACTATCAATAGTATTATATGTTGTCGCTTTTTTGTTTGACATTTTTTGGGATTATGTGAAAGCTTGAATGCTCCCTCCACACACAACACCTGCACATTGATCGCACACTATAAGTGAGACCCTATATTCGGGTCCAAGTGAAATATGAGATATGCGAGAGATTGTATAGTGTTAGCCATTTCAGATGTATGTCCTATTTGGTTATTGTAAAAACCTACTATATGATTATAATTCCTCATATTTAATGTAAAGGTGAAAATAAATATAAAATATTAATTATAGAAAGAAGAAATAAGATTTTTAGAAAGTTAAATCAGAACCATTAGATCCATACAATCGATCTAACAGTAAAACAAATTGTCAATGAGATTGACAGTAACAATATCATAATGTTATACCTCAATAATAGCGTTGTTCAAGTTGTTGTTTTTTTTTAGTAAATACCTTTTTTGGTCTCTGACAATATCCACGAAGCCCTTATTGGTCCTTAGCAATAAAAAGGGACATAGTGGTCTTTTAAATTACAAAAAACAGGCCACGTTAGTCCTTCTGTTAAATCCCATCCAACGGTCCAACTAACGGTGCACACTTGGCACGTTAGTTTGCTGACACAGATTTGAGTGGTCCACCGTGGATGTTGAGATGACGATGTTTTGATAATCAGTTGCATCTCCATGGTCGTGTGGACACCTGACCTAGCATCAGTTGCATCTCCAACGCCCTTATTGGTCCTTGACAAAAACCACAGGGCCTTTTTTGGTCCCTAACTAAAGAAAAACAGGGACATGAAATCAGAGGATTTCTATGCAATCAAATTTGTTAAACCAGAAGACATGGATGTACAACAATATGAAGTTCAGCTTTCTAAATCATGAAACTATTGTATGACACTTCCACCAACCACAACTATATATGTTAATGCAATCCGAGAAGGTAAAGTTAAACATTCATCAACCCTACGAAACATCATTGTTGAAACATCATTGTTGAAACATCATTGTTGGAACATCCACGACTTGGTTGTTTTTGTTTTAATTGTTTCACTCTTTTGAGTGGTCGTCATCGTTTAACTGTTATACTGTGATGTGGGTTTGTTTTGAAGTTTTGGGTGACACTTCAACTTAAAACACTCTTTTTTTTCCTGGAGTTTGGAGTGCCGATTTTTTAGTTTTGTTTTGAATTTCTTGCTACATAAATGTTTTAATAATTTTAGTTTTTGGGGTAAATTTTGACTTGGTCCTATGTGAAATTTGGAATATAATTTTTTATTTTTTACTTGCTTTGGGTACTGATAGTTGAAGTTTGATTCTGGGGTGGCAGCTTTTTATGTTGTCCCAAGAATGTGTTTTGAAGATAGTAGACATTGTAATCTAGTTCTCAATTTTGCTTTGATTAATTTAATTTATAAACCTCTATCACTTTTCCTTGGGTCTTTCCTCTTGTTTATTTACTGTATGCCAATTATGAAACTATTGAAGTAAAGACAATTTTGGTAAAAGGTTCACCGTTGGATATATGCAATGGTATGCACTGCTTGATATTCGTGAGGACTGGAGATGAGGGGTTTTGCTTTGTCCTTCTAGTCTTGAGGATCTTTTTATGATTGATTGATATTAGAGGTTAGTGGTAATAATAAATGCAAAACTTTGCTGCTATGCTCTATGTTTTATGGATTTGGGTGTATGTAAGTTTAAGAGGATGCTAGTATTTTTAAAAATTAAATTTCAAATTTACATTTAATTTGGGGTGAAAATGAAAGTGTTCACTTGGCTTAACTCTTGAAGGTTCTTTTTACTATGAATTGACTGAGAGATTGAGGGTTTCATGGTATTATTTTTTTGTTCTTGGTTTTCTGTAAGTTTCATTTTTATATCCTCCTTTATCTATCCTACTCATAGAATAACTTTTAAATTTTTCTGTTGAAGAAAGAGGGGGATATTTTTGCAAAATTGTAACTAGCTATGTTATTTAGTATCTGCACTGCTGTAGACTCTCATCATTGACAAGTAATGTGTTTGTTGGTAAAAATATGACAATAAAAGTGAATAGAGAAGATATGCATGTTAGTCAATTCTATTTCTCTGAAGTCTAAAGTAGAGCAGCAATGTTGTATGTATTGTTTAAGATGTCTTATCATTTAAGCTAGGGACATACTTCTATGTTTGGTATACAACAAAGTTTTAGCTTATATGTTGTTTGAATTATTGCACTTTCGTTTGAAACAATAATTGTCATACAATGATTTCATGATTTAGAAAGCTGAATTTCAGATTGTTGTACATCCATGTCTTTAGGTTTAACAAATTTGATTGCATAGAAATCCTCTGATTTTATGTCGCTGTTTTTCTTTAGTTAGGGACCAAAAAAGGCCCCGTAGTTTTTGTCAGGGACCAATAAGGGCGTTGGAGATGCAACTGATGCTAGGTCACGTCGTCGTCTCCACATCCACGGTGGACCACTCAAATCCGCGTCAGCAAACTAACGTGCCAAGTGTGCACCGTTAGTTGAGCCGTTGGATAGGATTTAACATAAGAACTAATGTGGCCTGTTTTTTGTAATTTAAGAGACCATTATGTCTCTTTTTTATTGCTAGGGATCAATAGAGGCTTCGTGGATATTGTCATTTACTCTTTTATTTATTTATTTCAAGAAGTACATTCAACTTTCACTCATTTATAATAAGAATTAAAAAAAAAATTACAAAAATAATTTTTTGGTAAAGAAAATTTATAACAATTATCACGTGTACAATGTTACGTACAATAACTAGAATCAATAGCTCCATCTCTGCCTAGGAAAGAAGCGGCCAAAGCGCTGCCACGACTCCCGCCATGAATACCCCTTTTTCTCTTCCGATTTCCCATTCAATTTTCTACCTCTCCACTTTCCCGAGAAAATCCACCCGAGAAAGGAAAAAAATAAATAAAAAACCCCAAAGAAAAATAAAATCAAACAAGCTTAGAAAACCAACACACACACTTACCCTTAATCCAATTCAACATCAAAACAACACAGAAGAATGGACCATTACAAGGTTCTAGGTTTACATAGAACCGCAACGAAGGAAGAAGTCAAAGCAGCGTTCAAGAAATTGGCGTTTCAGTTCCACCCTGACAAGCATTCCCAATCTCCAAGGGCCGTTAGGGACAACGCCACTTTTCGATTCAAGCAGGTTTCCGAGGCCTACGAGGTCCTCATGGACGATCGCAAGCGCGCCGATTTCAATTTCCGGTGGCGTTCCGGCGCCGGCGGTGGAGCCGCCAGCAACAACTATTATTCTCAGTATAATTATGGATACGGTAGGAGTGGGAGCAGTTACGAATATAGATCTAGGTCTGGGTTCAATGGTGATGGCTTCGCGTCCAAGTTTGAGCTCGCTCTTCGGATTTTGACGGCGCGATCTTCTCTTCTTAATCTTAGCTTCGCAGCGTAATGCACTTTCCTTTTTCTATTTTTTTCTGATTATAATTGTGATGGTTATTGTTGTTAATTGGTGTCCTAGATTTTTTAATTTGGGTTTTTTCTGGAGACTTCAAGAAAATAAAATAACCCTATGTTGTACATCGACTTTAGTAACTTTGTTAATGAACTTTTTGATAGATTTCCTTTTAAAACAATCACAAATTAACTTATTATCCATTTTTAGTACATGATTCTAGCATGAGTTTCAATTATATTCACCAAAGTTTTAGGAAAATTAAGGAGGAAAACCACAAGTACAGTGTATGGATTATAATACTGACTGAAGGTAGTATTCCATTGTGAACATGTTGGTGGTTTTTATAATCATATCATGCTTATGTAGTTAGAAAGTTTGGTCTTTGATTTGCAATCATTGACTCATTGAAGATCACACATATTTCAATATCAGTTCTGTAATTCTTGAAGAGCACTAATTTGACTTCTTTTTTTCCATGCTTATGATCTCAGCCTTGAGATACCTCACTTCCCTTACAGTAACAACCTAACCAGGTTTTAAGGGATTTTTTTTTTCTTGACTTCCCATTGTTAAGTAATTCTATTCTTTGGATTCCCTTTTTCCATGAACAAGGTGAACAGGGCGGTGAACGTCCATGTGATATATAAGTTACTCTATTCCAAAGAGAACTATTTAGAAAAATTTGTATATAGTCATCCCTGCTCTTTAAATACATATTTTAGTGATTCACGGATTAATAAACTACCTAAACTGCACTTTTTCATGGCTGGAAATTGCACAGCATGCAGAAGTAGATATACAAAATGACACAACACTGATTCGGTCTCTAGCATCACAAAGATACCCACTACTGGCCAGCCTCTAATGTTATGAAAACTGACCGACCACAATGCAGAGTCTCCTAATATTCTTGTTTGATCGACACCTCACAACATCTTCCATCATTGTAGCATAAATTTGTTGAAGAAAAGAAAGTCAAAAAGCACATGCAGCTCAGGCTTCATAGTTATTTATCTAGTTATGTCTTGGTTTTTTTATGAGCTTGAAACCAATACCCCTTTCTTCCTAGAGTCTTTTGTTGCGGCAAAGAGCTTCACATCTTGTTCTCTAGATCTATTTTGACCTAAACTTAATTTTGTCTTCAATCAAGAAGTCCAAAAATGACTACTGCCCCTCCCTCCAAGACTCTCCTATCTCAAACTCCCAGGGCTTTGAGCCTCTCTCTCTTAATAGTTTAATTCCTATCAAACTATTTCTTATCGAAATATAAGAAATAGATTTAATAATTATAACAGAACTTAAAAATAAAAAATATTTTAAATTATTATAATTCACAAACTCATAATCAAAGTGCTGGAACAATTTTTTTTTTGTCAGCTACATTAGCAGTAGTGGGAGAAATAGTACTGGAACAGTTTTCTAGAAAGATAATATTCCAAGTGCGGCATGTGTGATCCATGAGATGGTATTTCAGAGTACTATCCAGTAGGAGAAAATATCAGCCAATAGAGAAGTGCTAAATCATAGAACAAAGTAATCCAACAAACTTCTTAAGGGCTGGGTCGCGCCTGAAATTGGGCGGGACTGATCACGCCTGAAATGAGGCGCGACCAAGCCCCAAACACGCCTTTTAGAGGGTGATACTAGTCTCACCTAATTTTGGGTGCGGCTGATTGTTATAGATTCGTAAATAGATTCAAAACTACTACGTTTTCATAATTATTTATTAAAAAAATAATATTTTAATTTTTCTGCCATGTTACATAAGCATTATATAGACTTGACTTCTATCTCTACCTGTTCATCATCATTAATCTGTGTCTATGAATAACTATCAAGTGCTTAGCTGCTTTTAGTTTAAAAACATCATGCTGATAACCTGATGGAAGATTTTCATCCAGAGCTATTTTAGGTGGGATAATTGTCATCAATACAAGCGGAGAATCCTTATGGAAGATGCAAAATTCTGGGGTAAGCTTATTTGATTTTCACTTTTTTTGCTGATTTCTTTTTTCCCTTAATCTTCCATTTTTGTTGTACTGTACCATATCTCAGCTTATGATTGCCTTTGTTTCATTTTCCTATTCAGTTTAATTATGAAAGTTGATATTATAATTATAATAATCATGTAACATGTTTTTGGTCCATAAGCATAGGTTTTTTTTTTTCTTAATATTATTTTTTTTATGAAAAAAATAAAAAATAAAAAAATTATCAGAGTGTGAGCCTTGGAGCAATGATAAGGTTGCTTTTTGTAACCGGAAGCTCATGGGTTCAAGTGTGAGAAACGACCTCTTTGCAAAAATGCAAGAGTGAGGCTGCATACAATTAACCCTAAAGTCGGGATGAGCCTTTTTTTTTATTTTTTATCTGAAGATTCTTTTTTAAATGATAAATTAAGCCTCAAGAGATGGAATGAGGTCGGTTTTTTTTTGCTGCTCTTCTCCTTATAAGCAAAAGTTAGGCTAAACAGGTTTTTACAAAAGCTTTTATAATAAAAAGAGCTTTTTTTTTATAATGAAGAAAAAAGCCAAAAAGCAAAAGCTTCAGGAGGAATTTTTTTAAGTTGTATCTTTTTTAAATAAAAAGCTTTTAAGTAACTTTAAAACTAAAATTTTATATAATCATCAAACAGCTTTTAGTTTTATTTTTAAAACTTTTTTTTTAGTTTTATCTTAAAAGTAGCTTTTAGCTTAAAAAAGAGAGGTGTCAAACGGGCTCGGAAGATCCTATAGTAAGATACAAATATCACTTTCTCTAGCAAAACTAGCTGCTGAATCAGCCACCATATTACAGTTATGTGGAACGTAACCACAATAGAACCATTAAACCAAGAGGCAAAACATTAGATGTCTTGCAAAATTGTACCATTATTAGAAAGGTCCTCCAAATTCTACGTGATGCACCTGTAAATAAATTGAGCATTTCCTTCCAACTAAACCTTCCGGCGACCCACCTCCCAAGCAAACAACAACCCTTTGTAAGCCACTATAAGTTTTACAGAATGAACATTCAGTCACCGCCTTACAGATTTAGAAATCCACTCTGATGTGGCAGCAGATGGGGGATTAACCCAGAAACTACAAAAACTGAAAATAGAATACAGAGATTGTGAGCTTCTCCCAAATCCCACTTGTTAACTGAGTTCTTGCCACCGTTTTCACCCATTTTCTTCTCACATTATCCCCTCTTCTACTCTTACAGAATACCACTATCGCTTTCTCCTTTCCCTTGCTGCCACATGTCCAGGCAGTTACAAGAAAATCCCTCATGCATGTTCCTTTCTACCTTACCTCTATTGCGGGATTTGACCTAAGAAATGCAAATTTTAAAAAAATTCACCTGTTTAGTTCGTTGACCAAATGTTTTACCGGACTAATGCAGGAAGACGCGTTTCAGGTGGTTACGCGTTTAGTCGCGCATCTGACATATACGCGTTTATGACAAATCTGAACACGTATGTACCAGGTGCGCGTTTCTGACTGTGACGCGACTATGCCACGGAATGCGTGCCTGAATATGACGAATCTTGGTATTGTGCTCATCAGACTTGTCAGAAACACGCACCTGGTACAGACGTGTTCAGACACGTACCTGGTACAGACATGTTCAGATTTGTCAAAAACGCGCATGTGTCAGGTGCGCGACTAAACGCGTAACCATCTGAAACGCGTCTTCCTGCGTTAGTCCGGTAAAACGTTTGGTCAACGAATTAAACAGGTGGATTTTTTTGAAATTTGCATTTTTTTGGTCAAAACCCCTCTATTGCTCATGCATATCAAACTATTTCATGAATTTTTCTCCCCTATTTTTACAAATCCATTCCAAACTGACCCTTATTGGTATGGTTATTGGGTTTTGTATAACCAAGTGATCCTGAAGTATGAGGCTCGGTTTAGCCTGATTAAATGCAATCAAGTTAGCTTCTGCATTTCTGGAAATCTGAGCAGCTGGTCTTGGAACTGTTCCTTATCCGGCTAAGTTTCTTTCCCCTCACCCTGTTACGCATAGTAATAAGCCCATTATTTGCAGAGTGTATTCCTGCAGTAATATTTACCAAGTTAGTTAGTTATAGTCGGTGGTTATAAAAGGGGGGCTCGGTGTTCTGTATAGGGGAACTAGACAGAATAGAAAGAAAAGATTGGAAAGACTGGGTAGTAACCCAGGGATCGAAGGGAACACACACAACAATAAAGGAAACTTGATCTTTTTCTTGCTTGTCTGCAGATTTCCTTCTTCCCTTGATTTCTTCTGCTGTGCTGTATCACACCCCATACAAACCAAACCATCACCAATAGCTCTGTTTCTTCTGCGTTAAGACCTTGCAAGAAGCTATTAACTATGGGTAGCCAAGAAGTTTCATGAATTTTAAATACAAACATGATATTAAGTTTCCTATGTAATTGTATAAGAATCTTGGATTTTGTTATGCCCTAATTTATCTAGATTCTAACAATAAAGTTACTATAATGGTATTTATAAGACATTGTAGAATGCCGCTGTTATTTAATTGAAAAGATAGGACTGATAAAACTTGAAATATATATGTGAAATACATGTCATCATTTCTTGTCATTGATGGCATGGCAGCACATTGAGTGTTTTGCTTACGTGTATAAAACAAGTATTTACTATTTAGTAATTGATTTTTGGAAATTTCTGTATGATAATGTTTGAAGCTTCACATGATAACTTTATGTGCAGAGATACTGAATTGTTCCTTTGCACTTCTATGATTTTATTTTGCGCTCAGAAATCTTTTGAAGAAGCCATGAAGTCCATTGAGAAAGCCAAAGCTTATAGAGAAGATAACGTGAAGGAACGTCCTTGATTGACTTATCTGTTCTCGTTTCACATGCCACCTGAAAGCTTCTTCACGTTTAATTAATAATGAATGAAGGAATTCATTTTTTGGGGTTGGTTGCAAGAAGAGTACAGAAGAGTGCGATTGTTCTTCTGCATGTTCCTTTTGTTGACTCCTGCGATTTTTTTATTTAGTGATATATCCTTCCTTCACTAACTGCTCGTGTCATTGCTCTTCAATTTTCAATGTTAGAATGTGATCAATGGACGCTGATACTTATACATGTAAAAATAAAATAAAATTTAGATTCATGTAAATAGACTGTAATTACTAATTACTACTAGTGTATTCCATTGGCTGAGTGTAAGAACCCTAATATATGAATAATAATTGTGGGCTGGAATAATAATGAACTATATAAGAATTTCATGAGATTGTTAAAATAAAATGTTAAGTGTTGAATTGAGTGAAAAAGGAAAAATATGTGAAAATGGCTGTTAGCTTGTTGCTCGTTGACGTGCACGTCGATGCCAGCAGTCTAACAAGCAGAAGGCTAACTCACTGGTGGAAGTTTAGCGAGCAAACTCGTGAAATGTTTTAAAAGGCATAAGTGATTTTCTCTCTCTTTATTACTCGCCATTTCTCCCATAGGCAGAAAGACACCATTGAATGGGGGGTTTTAGGAGTTTGAAAATACAACTTCTTCCACACTTTATGAAATCATTTGGGGTTTGAAGCAAAAATATTGTGAATTTCATCCTCATTAAAACACACCAATTAAATTTTGTAAGTTATTTTATGTATTTTATTTAAAACTATTACTTTTAAATTGTTTAATAATCTATAATACAACCTAATCTATAAATTAAAAATATTTAAAAATTAATTTTTAAAAATAAAAAAGTTATATTTTAAAAAATTGTTTTTATCTATTTATATTATCCAGATATCATTTATCCATCATTTGCAAACCAACCAAATATGACAAATTTATTATAAGTTTTATCTCATTTTATCCTATCTACAAATTCTGCTATACATAAGATAAAATAAACCATCATGTTAAGTTTATCATGTTAACTTTATTATACGGGATAAATGAATCTGCTATTATAGGAAGCATTTTGTCTCATACAAGGGACACAAAAATAATGTGAAGCCCACCTTATTTTTTTTCGACAGGATATTTATTTACCCCTTATTATATTTTATTGATTCATTAAATAATAAATAATAGCAGTCCTATCTTATCCACCAAACAACCATAAATTTATATATTCTTTTTTTTCCCCATTCAATATGTATTTTTAAAGAAATAAACAAATAGTAGAATATACAGTATACAAATAGTAGAATATACAATATTGTAGGATTATATATTGTGAAACCAATGCGCTTAATATGAAGAATTCAATCATACAAGAGTTTTGATGATAACAAACAAGCATAGAAGCGATGTTAAAGATAATACAACTCGCAACAATCAAAAGCCCAAGGAAGCAATTCAAACAAGTCAACAAGAGTAAATCAGTCAACACACAAGATCATCATTGATTCATGCTCTTGAGAGCTTAGATCTAAATGTAAAGGTAATTGATTAATGATGCATAAAAGAGCTCAAAGGGTAATTAACTCTATGCATGCAATATCCATGTCATCTATCATTTGAAAGCCTTAATTGTTCTGAAAAATATCCTTGACATGTTTAATAACTTCAAAACATTTTGTACAAGTCAAGGAAATACATTGAAAGTGATTAGAGACCAAAAAGAATACTTTACAACTCATAAAACTGCATAATTAAAGAAAGTATTCGAATACTCCATTGTCTGTATTCGAATACTTATGCTGAGAACAAAGTATTCGAATATCGTGAGAAAAGTATTCGAATACCAATTGAAGTATTCGAATACCTCACGAATAGTATTCGAATACTTACTGGACAGTAAGCAGTATAACGGCTATAAACGGCTAGTTTTGCGAAAATGTGTGTTCAAAGGGTCATGGGGGCCCCTCTATAAATAGTGATCACTATTCACATTGATGGGACACTTTTTCTAATCATTATTCTTGCTCTATTTCAGATCATTTGCTTACTTTCTATCATCTTGATCATAAATCACCTTTGAGCTCTAATCTTGTGTCATTGATCAATACCTATAAGCTTCAACTTGTATAATCTGTACTTTAAGAGTACATATCCCTTTCTAAATACTCTCAATCTGTTCATTTGTGTTAAGGGTAGTGAGACCCTAGTGAAAGAGGTTGCTCATAACCTAAGTAAGTGAGTGGAAGTGTAAAGGTTTCAAGAATCGATATTCTTGAAGGTTGTAGTGGTTTGTCAAGCACCCTTGAAGCTTGATAATTTAGTGGAAAGTTGAACGAGCGATTTCAATCTGGACGTAGGTCACGGTGGTGGTGACCGAACCAGGATATATAATGTTTGCAATCTCTCTAACTCTTCATCTCTTTATATTAGCATTATTTGATCACTTGAACCTTTTATCTCTTCTTTTTACATACCATTTGCTTGTGTTAATTTCTATTCTCTAAACTTTGCTTGTGTCAAATTATATTATTCTAAGAAAATCGATTTCAAGAAAGGAAGTGAGGCACTTTACGAAAATATTTTTAAAACTCAATTCACCCCCCCTCTTGAGTTTGAGGCCACTTGTCCAACAAGTGGTATTAGAGCTTGGACTCTTGTATAAAGAGCTTAACCGCTTCAAGAGTAAAGATGGCCTCTTTAAACAATGATATGCCTCTTGAGGGAACTTCAACTTCAAGACCTCCTTTCTTTAATGGCACCGATTATGCTTATTGGAAAAGTAGAATGCAAATTTTTCTTGAGTCAATTGATTTAAAAATTTGGAACATTGTTGATGAGGGATATACGGCTCCCACTAAAAAGGATGAAAGCAACAACGATGTTCCAAAGACTTTAAAAGAATTTTCGGAAGAAGAAAGTAAAAAAGCAAATTGGAATGCTAAGGCTAGAAACTTAATTACCAATGCTTTAAGTAGAGATGAATATTTTCGTGTAGCTTATTGCAAAACCGCAAAAGAAATGTGGGATGTGCTTGAAGTAACACATGAAGGAACTAGTGAAGTTAAAGTCTCTAAAATTCTAGGATTGACTAGAGAATTTGAATTATTTGAAATGAATGATGGTGAAACTATTCATAGCATGCAAAAAAGGCTAACCCATATTGTTACTCATTTGGATGCTTTAGGAGCTTCATACAATAATTTTCAAATGGTCACTAAAGTCTTAAGGAGCTTGAATAGGGATTGGCAACCTAAGGTGACGGCTATTTGTGAATCAAAAGATTTGAAGAGTATGTCCATTGCTACACTCTTTGGAAAGCTTCAAGAGCATGAGCTAGAATTAGCAAGACTAACTTTGAAGGAGCAAGCCAAGAAGAAAAGAAAAGGATTAGCTTTGCAAGCCACTAGCTCCAAATCTCAACTGGAGGAGGAGAAGGAAAAGGAGCCATCCGAAGATGAATTAGATGAAGATGAAATGAGTTTCTTTGTAAAAAAGTATGGAAAATTCTTCAAGAAGAAGAACTTTCAAAGAAGACCTCCATTTCCTCCAAAGAGAAGATTCAAGGATGAAGGAGCTTCTCAACCTCCTCACACATGTTATGAATGTGAAAAAACTGGACACTTCAAAGCCGATTGCCCTAAGCTTCAAAAGAAAGAAAAGAGTAACAAGAATCAATTCAAAGATAGGAAAAATTATAAAAAGAAGGCATATGCGGCTTGGGATGAAGATTCAAGCTCATCCGATGATTCAAGCAATGAAGAAGCTAATGTATGCTTCTTGCAAGACTCTAAAGCCTCAAATGATGTAAGCAAAGGAATGCAACATATGTGCTTCATGACAATTGAAAATGGCAATGAGTCGGAATCCGAGGTAAACTCCACTTGCTCTTCTATATCTCCTTCATATGATGAATTGCAAAATCTATTTGATGAATTACATAGTGAATCTTTAGAGCATGTTAAATCTCTTAGAGAAATGAGAAAGACCATTGTCTCCTTAGAAAAACAAATTGCATGCTCAAACAAAGAAGTAAAAGAGTTAAAGGATGAAAATGAAACACTTAAATTGATTGATGCTAGTACAAATTGCATTAAATATTTATCATTAATGATCATGCATCATTATCATCATGTACTTCATGTGAAAAGCTAACTAGTGAAATTGATGACTTAATCAATGTGCTAAGCAAGTTTACATGTGGTAGAGACAACTTAAATGTATTGCTTGGAAAACAAAGATGTATGTTTAACAAATCCGGCTTAGGATTCAACACTAACATACAAGAAAAATCCTATAAGAACTTCTTCATATCACCATCTTACATGACTAGTAGTCCTTTCATTAAATGCTATCATTGCGGTGGAAAAGGACATAGTGCATCAACATGTAAAATTAGAAAGAATGGAATTAGTGGTCAAAAGAAAGTATGGGTCCCTAAGGGAACTAGACCCATGACTAACACACAAGGACCCAAACAAATTTGGGTACCAAAGATTAAATGTTAAATTTGTTTTGTAGGTATGCTTAAAGAGTTCTTCATCTAAATGGGTATTGGATAGTGGTTGCTCAAGACATATGACGGGAGACATTACCAAATTTCTTTCAATTACAAGGAAGGATCATGGACATGTATCTTATGGAGACAATAACAAAGGAAAGATCCTTGGCATTGGGAAAGTTGGTAACTCCTCATCAACTTGTATAGAAAATGTTTTGCTTGTTGATGGTCTTAGACATAACTTGCTTAGTATTAGTCAATTATGTGACAGACTTTAAAATTGTTTTTGATTCTAAATGTTGCAAAATTGAAAATTTAAATGATGGGCAAGTTAAGTTTAAAGGCTATAGAGTGGATAATATCTATATGATTGATTTAGATGGTATGCCTTCAAATGACGATAGTTGC
The DNA here is from genome assembly GCF_033153095.1 of Gastrolobium bilobum. Lineage (NCBI taxonomy): Eukaryota > Viridiplantae > Streptophyta > Magnoliopsida > Fabales > Fabaceae > Gastrolobium > Gastrolobium bilobum. The sequence goes on along the minus strand of NW_026895812.1, from coordinate 85,891 downwards.
TTGGTTAGTAAAGAAAATGATTCATGGTTGTGGCACAAAAGAATTGCACACATTGGCATGAGTCACTTAAATAAGTTGATTTCTAAAGACTTAGTAATTGGTCTTCCAAAGCTTAAATTTCAAAATGACAAGTTATGTGATGCATGTGTAATGGGAAAGCAAGTAAAGGCTTCTTTCAAATCCAAAGATATTGTCTCAACCATTAGGCCTTTACAACTTTTACACATGGATCTTTTTAGGCCCACACAAACTATGAGCTTTGGTGGCAATTACTATGCATTCGTCATTGTGGATGACTTTTCCCGCTTTACATGGACATTATTTCTTACTCATAAAAGCGAAGCTTTTCAAGCATTTAGAAAACTAGCCAAGTTTATTCAAAATGATAAATCTTTGAACATCGTTTCTATTAGAAGTGATCATGGGGGAGAATTTCAAAATCAAGACTTTGAAATCTTTTGTGATGAAAATGGAATTCAACACAATTTTTCCACTCCTAGGACTCCACAACAAAATGGAGTTGTAGAAAGGAAAAATCGTGTCTTGCAAGAACTTGCAAGGACAATGATAAATGAAAACAATCTTCCAAAATACTTTTGGGCGGATGCCGTAAGCACCGCTTGCTATGTTATGAACCGTGCATTAATTAGACCCATTTTAAAGAAAACTCCCTATGAACTTTACAAAGGAAGAAAACCAAATATTTCACATTTTCATATTTTTGGTTGCAAATGCTTTGTTTTAAATAATGGAAAAGATAACCTTGGCAAATTTGATTCAAAATCCGATGAAGGTATATTTCTAGGATATTCACTCACAAGTAAAACATTTAGAATCTATAACAAAAGAACTATGGTACTTGAAGAATCAATTCATGTGATATTTGATGAAACTAACCCTTTGTTGTCAAGAAAAGAAAATTGTGATGATGATATTGTAGAAATCTTGGGCAACATGAACTTAAATGAAAAAAAGCAAGAGGATGAACACAAAGAGAAGGAGCAAAATCAAAATGAAGGAACCTCTCAAACCAACAAGAATGAATGTGATCTTCCAAAGGATTGGAGATCGGCAAAAGGTCACCCCATTGATGCGGTAATAGGTGACATGTCAAAAGGGGTAACTATTAGAAACTCCATTAGAAATATATGTAATCATTTAGCATTTGTTTCACAAATCGAACCTAGAACCATTGATGAAACAATTATTGATAAACATTGGTTCTTGGCCATGCAAGAAGAATTAAATAAATTTGAAAGAAACCAAGTTTGGGAACTTATGCCAAGACCCAATAATTACTCAATAATTGGTACTAAATGGGTCTTTAGGAACAAGCTAGATGAAAATTGAATAATAACTAGAAACAAAGCTAGGCTTGTTGCTAAAGGATATAATCAAGAAGAAGGAATTGATTTCGATGAAACATATGCTCCCGTTGCTAGATTAGAAGCCATAAGATTATTGCTTGCATTTGCATGTATGATGGACTTCAAACTATTTCAAATGGATGTTAAAAGTGCTTTCTTAAATGGATATATTCAAGAAGAAGTTTATGTTGATCAACCACCCGGTTTTGAAAATCATGACTTGCCTAACCATGTTTTTAAACTTAAAAAGGCATTATATGGTTTAAAGCAAGCTCTAAGAGCTTGGTATGAAAGGTTAAGCAAGTTCTTTTTAGAACAAGGTTTTGAAAGAGGAAAGGTTGATACAACACTTTTCATAAAAAGAAAAAATAATCATATTTTGCTTGTTCAAATATATGTTGATGATATTATATTTGGTGCATCTAATATTAAACTTTGTGAAGAATTTTCTAACACCATGAAAAGTGAATTTGAGATTTCAATGATGGGTGAACTCAACTTCTTCCTTGGTCTTCAAATCAAACAAGAGAAAAATGGAATCTTCATCAATCAAAGCAAATATTGTAAAGAGTTGCTCAAGAAGTTCGGAATGGAAAGTTCAAAAGCAATTGACACTCGTATGAGTACATCTTGTACGTTAGACAAGGATGAAGGAGGTAAGCCCATTGAGATCACTCGATATAGAGGTATGATTGGCTCACTTCTTTACTTAACCGCAAGTAGACCGGATATTATGTTTAGTGTGTGCATGTGTGCTAGATTTCAAGCCAATCCTAAAGAATCACACTTAAGTGCCGTAAAAAGAATATTGAGATATCTTATAGGCACTACACAAGTGGGACTATGGTACCCAAAGGGAGTTCCATGTGAGCTTATAGGTTATTCTGATTCCGACTTTGCCGGTTGCAAATTGGATAGGAAAAGCACTAGTGGCACTTGCCACTTTCTTGGTTGTTCACTAGTTTCTTGGCATAGCAAGAAACAAAATAGTGTGGCATTGTCCACGGCCGAAGCAGAATATGTGGCGGCCGGTAGTTGTTGTGCACAAATTATTTGGATGAAACAACAACTTAAGGACTTTGGACTTGATCTTGATCATATCCCTATTAGGTGTGACAACACTAGTGCTATCAACCTAACCAAAAATCCCATCATGCACTCAAGAACTAAACATATTGATATACGTCATCACTTTATAAGAGATCATGTGCAAAATGGTGATTGTGTTTTAGAACATGTTGAATCCTCCAAGCAATTGGCGGATATTTTTACAAAACCTCTTTCAAAAGATGTTTTCACCAACCTAAGACAAGAAATTGGCTTAATTGATCCATCTTGCTTGTAAATATGTATGCTTCAACCCTTATCCTATCTTGATTACTAACTTGAGTGTCGGAGCCTTCCCCAAAGTTTATTTGCAGGTACTTTATGTACTTGATATTTTGGGAAGAATATTGGAATAAATAACTTGGGTAAATGTAAGCTTTTAATGTTGAAGTTCCAATCACACTCTTGGAGGTAAGCATATTAAGGTAACTTATCATTATACATGGATTTAATCTTGATATGCATCACTCATCACTCCTTTGAATGATTATAACATGAAAAATTTACAAAAATCAGTTCTGTCCCTGTCCATTTACTGCATTCTGTATTGTAGTATCCGAATACTTTATCAAAAGTATTCAAATACTTTCATTCTACAGAAAGTATTCGAATACCAATCGAAAAGTATTCGAATACTTTGCTCTCATAGAAAGTATTCGAGTACCATTCGAAAAGTATTCGAATACTACTGCATTTATTGCTCTAATTTGAGTTTTAATTCGAGTACCTGCTCTCTCTCTCTCTCCATTCATTTCTATCATACATTCGAACTCAGCATCTCTTCTCCTCGTCCTCCACTTCTTCACCGCTCCAAGTTATCCTCATGGCTAGCTCATCCACTCTACGTCAGACTCGCTCAAAGTCTGTCCCTGATCTTCCCAATGCTGAGGCATCAGATTTTACCCGCTATTTCCCTAGCAACACTGCTCAGCAGAAGAAATTTGCCACTTACTATCTCCGCCGACCCATCATTGAGCCCAAATACCTTGACTCTGCATTCTTTGTAGAGCAAGGATTTGAGATCACCACCATCTTGGAGAGGGTCTATCTGCTGGGATTTGTTGAGCTTCATCGCCCGTTTGTAGCACCCATGGTTCGGGCCTTCTATCAAAATCTGAGCTACAACGAACGTGTGCTGCAATCCAAGGTCAAGGATGTCACTATAAAAATCTATCCACAGGATTGGACCAACCTTATTGGTTTTGTTCACTTTGGCGATCTCGAGTTTGATGGCTCTGACTACTATGGCTATGAGGAATACCAGAGAGAAGAATTCATCCGATCCATTGTTAGAGAAGGCATTTACAAACTTGGCATGGTCAAGTTCTCTCCTCTATGTCTGACAGTGCCTAACCGGATTCTCCACTATCTTATCACTCATGTCATCTCACCTAGGGGGTAATCATGTTGTGGTGCTTAACACTGACTTGTTTTTTATGTGGGCTATTCTTCATAGGGCGACCATCTATTGGCCTGACACCATAAGCTGCATCATGCTCGCAGCTCACAATCATCAGACTTCTCCACTACCATTCCCTATGCTTGTCCAAGCTATTATGGAGTATAGCCAGGTTCCCATGAATGGGGAGGCCAAGACACCCTTAAAGAACAATCGTAGAATTGCAGGTACACAGCTGAAAAAGTGTGGCCTTCGCTATGTAGCAGGCGAGTGGATCTACTCCTCCGCTGCTCCTATTGCTGATCCTATGGATGAGGACGCTCTTCCTGTTCATGATGATGCTATTCCTGTTGTTGCTGCTGCTACTGCGGATGCTTCTATCCCTCAGGCTCCTCCCCGTGCACATGACCGACGTCCTTTCACTCTAGACGATATCATGGACTATCTGGTTGACATGAACGACACCATGGGCAGCCGTCTCACCCGCATCGAGCGTCATCTTGGCCTGCTTAACGAGGATGACGGCGCTGAGGGCCTCTCTCCTCCTAGCTCACCAGAGATATGACACTCGTAGTCACCTTCCTTATTCATCTCTATCTTTTTGATGTCAATGACCTCTGATGCTGACTTTTGCTTTTTAGGTTTACTTATATTATCTGGTTGGATGTTGACTTTTAATGATGACTATGACTTTATTTATGATGATTTGCATTTCCATTTCCTACTTATGTTGCTATGAATTATCCTTTCATTTTTGATGTTGCCAAAGGGGGAGGAGCAATTGCAAATTGAGAAAGAGAATATAAACTAAGGTAAAAAGGGGGGCACAATCATGAAAGGTAAAAACAAGGTAAATATAGATCTAGAACTCCGTTTTTTCAACTATCCACATATTAAGGGGGAGTCTTAGTATCATCTTATCAAAATACATATTACGCTAACCCTTCTTCTCAATTTGAGTTTGTCATCATCAAAAAGGGGAAGATTGTGAAACCAATGCGCTTAAAATGAAGAGTTCACTTATGCAAGAGTTTTGATGATAACAAACAAGCATAGAAGCAACGTTAAAGATAATACAACTCGCAACAATCAAAAGTCCAAGGAAGCAATTCAAACAAGACAACAAGAGCAAATCATTCAACACACAAGATCAAGATTGAAACATGCTCTTGAAAGCTTAGATCTAAATATAAAGGTAATTGATTAATGATGCATAAATGAGCTCAAAGGATATTTAACTCTATGCATGCATTATCCATGTCATCAATCACTTAAAAGCTTTAATTATTATGAAAAAGACCCTTGACATATTTCGTAACCTCAAAACATTCTGTACAAGTCAAGGGAATACATTAAAAGTGATTAGAGACTAAAAGGTATGCTTTACAACTCATAAAACTGCATAATTGATGTTCTGTCAAGAAAGTATTCGAATACTCTCTTGACTGTATTCGAATACTTGTGCTGAGAACAAAGTATTCGAATATCTTAAGAAAAGTATTCGAATACCAGTTGAAGTATTCGAATACCTCACGAATAATATTCGAATACTTACTGGACAGTAAGCAGTACAACGTCTATAAACGGCTAGTTTTGCAAAAATGAGTGTGCAAAGTGTCATGGGGGCTCTCTATGAATAATGATCATTGTTACCCTTGATGGGACATCTTTCAAAATCACAATTCTTGCTTTATTTCACATCATTTTCTTACTTTCCATCATCTTGATCATAAATCATCTTTGAGCTTTATTCTTGTGTCATTGATCAATACCTATAAGCTTCAACTTGTATAATCTGTACTTCAAGAGTACAAATCCTTTTCTAAATACTCTCATTCTTTTCATTTGTGTTGAGGGTAGTGAGACCCTAGTGAAAGAGGTTGCTCATAACCTAAGTAAGTGAGTGGAAGTGTAAAGGTTTCAAGAATCTTTATTCTTGAAGGTTGTAGTGATTTGTCAAGCACCCTTGAAGCTTGATAATTAGTGGAAAGTTGAACGAGCGGTTTCAATCTGGACGTAGGTCACGGTGGTAGTGACCGAACCATGATATATAGTGTTTGCAATCTCTCTAACTCTTTATCTCTTTACATTAGCATTATTTGATTACTTGAACTTATTTATATCTCCACATTACATACTATTTGCTTATATTAATTTCTATTCTCTAAGCTTTGCTTGTGCCAAATTATATTAACTTAAGAAAATTGCTTTCAAGAAAGGAAGTGAGGCATTTTGTGAAAATATTTTTAAAACTCAATTCACCCCCCCTCTTGAGTTTGAGGCCACTTGTCCAACAATTTATGGTTATGGAATTTTTTTTGCGATCCGTGTGCTTTTGCACATACCAATGAAATGCCATTATTCCACCCTCTTTCTTCTATTTGTATTGGGTTTGGATTCTTTTCTATCTTTTTAAATAGCTTGTCCATGTCATTCTTAAGTGGCTATTTAGAATTGTTGTCTTGTGCAATTGTATGGGTTTTAAAAATAATAAATTTATGAGTAAATATCCCTTTTCGTCCCAGGCAATTTTCACGAGGCACATTTTAGTCCCGAACAATAAAAAAGGCTCATTTTAGTCCATAATATTTGAAAAAAGGGCCACGTTTGTCCTTCCGTTAGTTGGCATCTGACGGCCCAACTAACGGAGCACACATGGACCGTTACTTTGCTGAGTCACCATTAAGTATGCCAGCGTGGAAGTAATACGACGTCGTTTTATGTCTTCTTGGAGTTTTGGACAGCTGACCTTAGCATCGAAGGCCCTATTTGGTCCCTGACAAATTTATCGATGCCCTATTTGATCCTTAACACTAAAAAAATGGACATGAACATAGAAGTTGCAAGGCATATTGCAGCAAACCACAAACCTTTCAAACCCAATCCAATGGCCCTCTCCACCTTGAGCAACGTCCATTCCCATCAGCAATTACCACTCCATTATTTACAGCTTCATCCTTCAAGCCCCGAACTTTTATAAGTTATGAAATTAGAATGAAGTTTCTAAAGGAGTTATTATTATTATTTGTAAATACAAGTTTAGGTTTTTGTGCACATATCAAAAGCTATTATTAAGCCCAACAACAATGAATATACAAGCTAAAACAAACGAATTGCATATACAATCTACGGAAATGTTCATGCTTCAAGCTGCATGAGTTTTTTTGCTGAAAATCTAAGATATACACACCCCATCTATCTATCAAATATTTTCCCTATTGCAACTAACTGTTGAGCTCCTTAAATGGCGACCTTATATCAGAAAAGGTTTCAGGTTTCTTTACCCCTGTGGGAGAATGCATTATCATATTCTCTTTTACGAGCAATTCATCATCCTTTTTAAAATTCATTCCTAGATAATCATTCTCTAAAGACTGCACTATGCTTGTGAATATATCCATTAGTTGAGTGTCTGCAGTAGTGCACTCACACATTTTATCACCCAATCCCAGAACAAAACCCAACAAGTTGTCCCTTTCTGATGACAATCTTGTAGCATTTTCAAGCAAATTTCTATTCTCCATCTTGAGGTTTTGAAGCGAAACATCTGAGCCTCTGAGCTTATTCTCCATTTGATCAGTCAACTCCTTTATTTTTAACTGTTTTGCATCCATTTCCGCTTCAATATCCAGTGCAAGGTGTTTTGGTTGGCACCTGTTTTCCTCCTGCAATTTCAGTTTCTGTTCTATACATGGATATAATTATCAAGTTCCACTATCATCAACTTCTTCTCTTCTATTTCAAGTGCAGCTAGAACCTCAGCTGCTGTAATCATATCACAAGCTTCTTGGATATGATTGATTTCAGCCTTTTTCTCAGCAATATGTGAAGAAAAAGGGGTCTAGGAGCTAGTGAACTGTTGTTCGATTGAAGTCACCTGCTGCATGAGTTCATCTATTCTCATGTTTTTTCCCTTTATAAACTGCATAGGATTCTCTTCAAGTTCATTGGTTCTTCCCAAATTGCTTTTTACAATCCCAATACTTTCAAATTCTCTTCTAAATGATTATTGTTCCAGCCAAAGGACCTCTTTGTGGAGCTCATCTAAGATCTTGTCCTTCTCCTCTATGATCTGTAGATATCTCACTTCACCAGTCTCAGAGGACACAGTTGTTTCTTCCCCTCTTACTGGAATAAGTATACTAAATAAGGGCCATTATTTAATAAGTATACTAAATAACTGTAAGAACAAACTAATTAGCCCTGAGCTGCAATAAGGCCATTGGATTGGGTTTGAAAGGTTTGTGGTTTGCTGCAATATGCCTTGCAACTTCTATGTTCATGTCCATTTTTTTAGTGCTAAGGACCAAATAGGGCCTCGATAAATTTGTCAGGGACCAAATAGGGCCTTCGATGCTAAGGTCAGCTGTCTAAAACTCCAAGAAGACATAAAACGACGTCGTATTACTTCCACGCTAGCATACTTAACGGTGACTTAGCAAAGTAACGGTCCACGTGTGCTCCGTTAGTTGGGTCGTCAAATGCCAACTAACAGAAGGACAAACGTGGCACTTTTTTTCAAATATTAGGGACTAAAATGAGCCTTTTTTTATTGTTCGGGACTAAAATGTGCCTTGTGAAAATTGTCAGGGATGAAAAGGGGTATTTACTCTAAATTTATTCATGCTTTTCTTTTTCAAAGGAATTCTAAAGAAGTTTTGAGTAAAAAAATTATTCTGATTAGTTATATGATTTATTATAGGATGCTATATGTATTAAATATAAATTATATTATATATATTAAAAATATTATTTAGTATCAAAACATATCGAAATATGACATTTTTTAGAATTTACGTATCGAAGTGTCGTGTCCCGTGTTGGTGCCGGTCCATCATAGGTGGTGGGGCATGATTGTGGTGGTGAGGGCAATGGCTACAACGATGGTGGCGGTGGCGTGGTAATAACATAGTGACAGTAGCATGGTGGTGGCAATGACGATGACATGGTGATGGTAGTGGTGGTGGTGGTGACGGAAATGGCTGCGGCGATGGTGGTGGCGGTAATAGTGGTTAAGGTGGTAGTTGTGGTGACAGTGGCAGTGATATCGCCGACGTGGTGGTGGTATGACGATAGCGACGACGATGATGGCGGTGGTTATGTCAGGATAGTGGTGATAATGGTGATGATGATAGTGATGAAGAGTGATTGAGAGAAATAAATATTTATCATTTTATGCCCAGAATACTTTCCTTTCTCATTTGCTAGCGTACAACATGTTTCGCGTGGATACATTAAACAAATCAAGATTTGACTCATTTACTATTTTCGACAAGATTGGAATTATTTTTTAAAATACAGCTAATTAACTATGGCACATGTATCTAAAAATAATAATTATTTTTATAATAACAATAACTCGTGGTGCATATTTTGTTTTTCATTTTCTTTTCACAAACCATCTTCGAAGGCGGTTTTGAGCTTCCCTAGCTAGTTTTCTCGTTATAGTAAGGGGTATGATATTGTAATAAATAGTTAGTATTACTATCAATGTTACTACCAATTAATTTCACCGTTAGATTGATTATTTTGATCCAACGGTTATATTTTATTTTCATCTTTGTATATTAATGATTTTCCATATTTAATGTGAAAGCATTAAATATGGGAAATCATAACCATAAAAAGATGAAAATAAATATAAAATATTAAATATGGGGAATCATAACCATACAAAGATAGAAATAAATATAACCATTAGATCCATATAATCGATCTAACGGAAATTGATTGGTAGTAACACTAATTGGTTGTTACAATATCCTTCCTCTTATATTAAAGGGTTAATATTTCTTATATTATATAAGATAATTTTAGTTCTTATATTATCAAAAATAAACTAGCTTGGTTTGGCCTACTTATGACGAGCCTATGATCAGTGTATGTCATGGAATTTTATTCATAAAGTTTTATCTGAGATTAATATCCCAGAGTCTCTAGTGAACCTCATTATGCATTGTATCTCCTCAACTGAATTGGAAATTCTTTGGAATGGTACTAAGGCAGGCAGCATTTCCCTTAGCAGAGGTCTGAGACAAGGAGATCCTATATCTCCCTAAATCTTTGTTCTTTGTATGGAGAAGCTCTCTCACTTAATTGCTGACTCCATTGAGAAAAAAGAATGGAAGCCAATGACAGCTGGTAAAGGTGGGCCTACCATCTCTCATCTCTTGTTTGCGGATGATTTGTTGCTATTTGGAGAAGCTAGCACTGATCAAATAAAGACAATCATGAGATGCCTTGACAAGTTTGGTAATATGTCTGGTCAAAAGGTTAGTTACCTTAAATCAAATATATTTTTTTTTCTAAAAATGTTCCTATAGATGTTGCTAATTCTATTGTGGAGATCAGTGGCTTTGCACATACGAAAAATCTTGGCAGATATTTGGGCTATAGAATGAAGCATGTAGAATCAACAAACTGCACTATGGGGAAATAATGAACAGAGTCAACAATAGGCTTCAAGGCTGGAAAAAACAGTGCCTATCCATGACAGGGAGAGTTACTTTGGCTAAATCAGTCATCTCAGCCATACCCATGTTCCACATGCAAAATAGCCTTCTACCTATAGGCTTATGTGAAGACATCGAAAGGCTGCAAAGGAACTTTATATGGGGAGACTCAGATTCCCAAAGAAGGAACCATGCTTTTGGCTGGGAACAGGGTGGCTTAGGTATCATCAATCTAAGAAAACAGAATGAAGCTTTCCTCCAGAAGTGTGCTTGAAATCTTGTTCAATCTCCATCTCATCTTTGGGTGCAGGTGTTAATTTCTAAATATGGAAGAAAAAAGGATATTATAAAGAAGGTTACTTGCAAACCGTATGATTCTCACCTGTGGAAAAGCTTATGTAGGATCTGACCTGGTATGATTGGTAACACTATATGGCAGATTGGAAATGGGATAAAGATTGATTTTTGGAAGGATAATTGGGCTGGCATCAGCCCCAATCTCCTCTCTATAACACATACTCCTCCTGCAGATGAAGTTGCTGATTACAAGATCAACCGTAGTGTTTTTCTATTTGGGGAGGGATGGAATTCGCAGTACCTGTTGAGCCATTTTGACCATAATGTTGTGAATAAGATCCTTGTCATTCCGCATCCTGAAGGTGAAGCAGGAGATGACATAATTGCTTGGAAAAACTAGAATCCAGGTCAGTCTATTGTCAAACTTGCTTATTGCAACCAGATGAATTCAAATACATCTCCTTCTAATAGCTGTTAGGATCGTATCTAGAGCTGGAAAGGTAAAGAGAGAATTAAAATCCTTATTTGGAAGATGCTCCGTGGAAGAATGCTAACTAAAGATTAAATAGCCAAGTGGAGTTGCTTAAATGCCTTTAGAGATTGCTACAAGGCAAAAAAATGTTTGGCTTCTCCCTCTGTTTCACCCTCTCCCATCAGGTTTTTTTAATTCTAGCTCCTTTATTGAGTGGTTATCTCTTAATTTAAATATGATCAATCGATACTCAAGGGATTGTAGGGACTCATTTTTTACTGTCAGTAATTCTCTGTGGTTATGGAGGAACAAAGAGCTGCATGAAGAGAGTTTCAAGAGACCAGAGGATCCATCTATTACCCTTGCTTCTCTAATAGAGGAAACCAGGTACTGGAAGGATAGCAACAAAAAAGGTTTCCTTAAAACCTCTCTGTCTCCTCCCCCTTCTCTTGGTCTGCTCCAGCTCAAGGATTCCTCAAACTAAATGTTGATGGTGCTATGGTTGGGGATAGGGCTACTTGTGGAGGCCTTATAAGGGACTGCAGTGGTTCTTGGATTGGTGGATTCTCTGTTTTCATTGGTTCCTGCTCCCCTTTGCATGCAGAGCTCTGGGCTATTTTTCATGGTCTAGCCTTTGCCTAGAATCATGGTTGGAAGAAAATTGTTTTGGAATCAGACTCTTTACAAGCTATAAGCATACTTACCAATGCTGGTAATGACACTCGAAAGATCCCTATGGTAGCTAAGATTCGAGTATTCCTTCGGAAGGATTGGACTGTTTTGTTGAATCAGATCCTGAGGAATTGCAACTTATGTTCGGATTGGATTGCGAAGAAGGCAGTGGATGATCCACATGGTCTCAACTCAATCTCGTCCCCTTATAGTGATCTTATCAACCTCTTAGCTGCTGATCTTCTGGACCCTGGACATGGTGCTGGCTGTCCCTAGGAGGCTATGATTTAGTGTTTTGTTTTGATGTTTTTCTGTTTGTAGTTTGTTTCCAGTTCCTTCTTTAGTTTTCTGGTGTTTCTTTTGGGGCTATGCCCCTTTCTGTTACCAAAAAAGAAGAAGAAGAAGCACTAAAGTGAAAACAACATCATCTCACCCTCGCTCATAACAAAGTTGTTAGAGTTTATGTAAACTCGTACGGTCCAATAAACTCCACTTGTAATTTGCAACTAAAAATTCCCCTTTGATAGTTAACTTTTAGGGAATAATATTTCTGTATCTGTGACAGAAAAAAAAAATTTATTACAGAAAATAAATCAAGGAGAGAGAAACCCATAAAAAAAGAGAAAACTAATTAGATGATAGATCCACTCTTGATTTACTCTATGTGACATAATTTTTTTTTTCTGGTGCATGCAGAAATGTTATTTCTTAACTTTTATTAGCATTTCCTTATACATTTGTGATTTTGTGTTATGTTTCCACTCAACATCAATCTTACTTCCGAGAGCATTATTTAGAATTAATAACTATGTTGTCTAAGGATCCAAGACCTTGACCCAAAAGCTTCAAACATATTGATATTGGAATTCATATAATCAAAATCGAAATATGGTATATAGAAGACGGCAGGAGAATGAAGAAATTGAAAAACTTATACATATCGATTCCTTTGAGGCCAAAACTAATATTTGGAGTTTGGTTTCATAATGTATTTTGATGTTCTTTTTAACACAATCCTCACATCTTAATACTAAAATTTTCCTAGTGTTAAAATTACAACTTTTTTGTGAGATAAGAAGTGGATTGTGAATAGAAAATAACTGATAGATAATGTAATCCAATTGTCCGTTGCAATCCAAAAATCTAAAAAGCAAATTAAAATGGAAAAACGTTTGTTATTTTAAAACGAATGATACATATTTGTTAGTTTTTAACATTGTCTTTTTTTCCATAATACTCTCTTTTTCTCTCATAATTTTGTGGAGGAGAGAAAATATAAAAGCCCAATAAAATATGAAAAAAATTATTCTACCAACCTTTAAATCAGAATCTTAACTAATATTTTTTATTTCTTTTTTTTTTTAAGATTCTAATCTAACGGTATTTGAAAATAGTAGATAAAATAAGCATAAAAAAAATATGTAGAATAACAGATCGCATAAAATATATATCAAAATACTATCATTTCATTTAAAATGACATTATATACTTTAAAATCACAAATATTTTTCTCAATTAAACTTTAGTTAGAATCAAGAACAATTTTATTTAATTTTAGATATATACTATATCAAATAATCAAATGAAATTACATACTCCAAACTCAATTGACATCAAAACTAATCCTAAACATCTTACATCTAAAATCTCCGATGTCCAAACGCAAATATTTCACGCTGCCATTTATAGGTGACCTCCGGGTTAAAAGGGCTAGCCGAAGATACTCACATATTTAAAGGTCCCATTCTCGTTCTTTTTAATGGGCTGGCCCAAAAAGTTAAATTAATTACATCTTGAATTTTGGTGCTATACATACTACATTAGCAGCAAGCATCGCCGTTACAATCTCAACACTATTGCACACAATTAACCTTAAGATACTTCACCCCTTATGCAAAATTTATTGATATCAATGTAACTGCTCTGAGGTTTCTTTCTTCTTTTCAGTTAGGAATGGTTTGAACATCAACAACACTCCAAGTCCTTCAACAACATTGAGGACAAAGAAGACCAAATGGGTGCCTGCGTTGGAATGTACAACAATGAACTTCCACTAATATAGCTAGCAGAAGAAAACATGTCTCTAACTATATTGACATGGGGAATGCACCCTTTCATGTACCATTTTAACAAAATCACATTATATAAGAAATCTTAGTCATTCATTAATAAATCAATGGTTAGCAATTAACATGATCATTTCCTCTTTTTCATTTTGCGAATTGACGTTAAGATTATAACCGTTGATATGTTAATCCATTCCCATTGATATCTTAGTGTAGCTAATTAATATTTCATTGTCAACTACAACCATCCTATCCACCAGAAGAAGTAAAATTAAAATTAAAATTAAAATGAATACACAGATTAAGAGGGTGTAACAAGAGTTCACATCAATATCAATAATACCTTTATCCTAAACTAGTTGGGGTCTATGGCAGATGAATCAAATAAAAAGTACGAAAAGATAAAGGAAAAAGGATAAAAATTGCATTTTCTTTCTTTACTTCAGTTCAAGATATAAACTCCTTAATGTTATAAAACCGGACTGGCTCGGCTGAGTCGACTCGGAAACTGATGAACTGTTTATATAATTGGTCCGACTTTCATATTTGACCGGCCATGTAATGAAATTGGTGCGACTCAGCCAATTTTTGTAAAAAGTGGTGATCCGGTCGATTTAACACGTAACCCGACCCGATTTATAAAAAAAAAAAAAAACTAGTTTGTTTTTATCAATTAATGCCTTTCTTTTTTTCACTCACACACATGAATGATTTGTTTTTCTTTTGAAATATTTGAGTGATATATTGCTTATTGAGTTACACAGGTTATGTACTTACAACAATAATTATTATCTTGGTCATGTAATATGTAGCGAATTTTGATTTGATTTATAGTTAGAGATGTCGTCTATTGAACCTGAACCACCAGTATCACAAGTATTATATGTTTGATTGATCTTTTGTTAGACAATGATGTATAATTTATTGTTTTACATATTAAAATATTTGGAATTTGTATCATTTCTTTTACAGGTATTTAAGTATATTTATAATTTTTTTAATATAAATTATATATTTACATATATTTATCGGGTCATGCGGTTGAATCCATAACCTAGTACCTCGACCGGTCAATAACCTGGCAATGTTTAATAACATTTTCCTTATGCTGTAAAAGAGGTTAGTCATGGTAAGTTCTTTCCTATTAATGAACACACCATGAGTGAACTTGACAATTAGATTTAGATTTCAAAATTCAGCATCAGAGATAGAAACCAGCTCAAATAAATAAGTTGAGCATCATACCTGGGAGGAAAGACGCATTTAACCGCTTTTGTGACAAAGCTAATCTGCATTGACCAACAGCAAAATCAGAAAACTAGATTTAATTTTCATTATATCATTAAAGTCAGAAAGTATTGTTGATTAATGTTAAATGCCATACTCCCAGCAGCACAAAATATTTCACTAATGAAACATTTCTCAACTGCAATCAGATCATAAAGTAGAGAAAGTAACCATTAACTGTTACTATAACTGATGATGCTTAAAGTATACAGTTTGGTTTGACAGCAAATTTCAGTGCCAATCCATTTCAGGTTCTTATAATATGTCCTTATCTGGAAACAACCATTCTATATTTTAAAATATTCACATTTTACATAAGCAACTGATCCAATTTGTCAAGCCTACAATAGCTATTTGGCTATTCCTATTGTTAAACTACAAGTCTAATAAAAGTCTTGAACACAGAAGATTTGACCATATCATAAAGGAACTTAGCAGCATGAACTTTCGGACAGAAATGAGTTATGAATATTCTATATGTCAGAAAAAAAGTATAACATCTACAATACACCATTTTTAGGAAGATTTATTTAAAATACTAAGATCCTAATGAGATCCACAATCACATTTTTTTAACAATGACTCATAAGTCAAATAGAAGCTAACGAAATCAAAGGGATACTCACACTGCACCACCTGCAGCTGGTCCAATTACTTTGCATGCTGACATAGCAGTCATACAAATGCCATTAGCTACCCCCCTTTGATGTTGTTCCTGTTTTTCCAAATCAACATACCATGTATGTCACAATTCCATTAAAATAAAAAATCTCAACATTTGTAAGGAAGTAAATGCCAAAGAAACGAGTCAAAAATTTACCACTGCTCTATTTTGCAGAATGAATAAACCAGTTGAAATTATCTCCTATAGAAGAAGTCCAGCAAAAAGAATACAATTAGGCAAGTTTAATGAACATAAACTTTTGCAATAAATCAAGCTGATCTTACAAGGTCCAGTGAAGTCAATTCAATTCATTTACACCCTCAATATCACTCATGATTGGTTATATACATATAGATAGAGGTTCACTTACAGTGGTCAAATTCTTTAGAATGGAAGCACTATATATCACTATGTGCAGTGTGAAGCCTTTCAACATTGTCATGAAAGGGTAGCTTTGCAAGATGGGTATGGATAACACCTACACATGATGCCAGAAAACAAGACATGTTTTAAAATAAACAAAAAACGAAATGCTGAATCACAGTAATTGCCACAGAAAAAGAGAAAGCTAACCCCTGCAATGCGAGCAAGGACAATAGGTCCACAAACATTTTGCACTGATTGGTATAGGCCAAGCTGGAAGATTATAATTGCAAGACCTGACCAGTTGAGAAATCAGTAATTAAGCAGCATATCTATCAAGTAATGCACAAAAAAATAAAAAGTGTATATCATCTGTTTCTATGCAAATCCATGAGAATAAAATTAATAGAGTTCAAGTGTATATATATTATATTATATTAATGTTGAAATTATACAAGGCTCCTCGATTTGCAAGGGTAGAGGGTGAGGGTCGATTGTACACAGCCTTACCCTTGCATGTTGCAATGCAAGGAAGCTGTTTTCAAGACTCAAACCCGTGACTTTCCAGTCATAAGGAGTAACTTTACCCCCTGCTCTAAGGCTCACCCTCATGATATTGTTATTGATGTGAAAGTTTATTATGTACAAGTGCAATCCTTGGAGATTCATAGATGTTAAAGATGTACCTGATATAGCAAGAACATTACCAACATCATCAGTTGTAAAGTTCAAACCACCCAACCTTCGAGGACTCACAGCCCATAATGAGAAAACCTAACAAAAATGTAGAATGGTGTTTCGTTACTTATAGCCAATTAGATGAATATCAATTTGTAGAAAACAAAAAGAAGTCAAAACAGCAACATCTTTAAGCAGGAATAATAATACCTCTGAATAAGCTATATCATGAAGTGCAAAAACACAGTAAACAATGATAGATGACATTAGGGGCCAATTTCTGAGGATGCTTTCATCTTTTTGGATCATATTATCTTTGTCAGCTCCACTTTTTCCACTTTCTAAAGCTTCAGTGTTGTCAGTGGACTCACTATGGTTGTGAAGTGTCTCCTTCAGTAATGCAATTATTTCAAAACATTTAGTTGACAGTGTCATGAACCAAAAACTTTTGGAAAAAGACACGTGAATGGTTTTATTTTATCTCTAACATAAATAGGAAAAAAGGTGCTACGTTCTGATATGTCATCATATTAAGGTCAGAATAGAAGTCACAACTCACAAAATATAAAAAATGCAAAGATATCTACGATTAATGTAATGTACATACTGGAAGCCAGATGCAGGAAATTGCTACAGCAAGTGAAAAAGCTGATATTATAAAGGAGGGCAAGAAGTATGGAAACCTGCAGAGAGATTTATGTTTTGACAAATGAAATTCAGTACAACAAAGCAAAAAAGTAGAAAGAAGGAAAGACAGAATTGAATCATTAAAGTTTTTTTTTTTATAAAATTTAAAAAAAAAAACAAAAAAACAAAAACAAAAATGTACTTACTTATCCCAAAAGGAACCCTTTGGAAATAGATGTGGGTATTTGTCTACTGGCTACAATACAAAATTTCAAAATGTATTAGAGAAAAAAACCACTTCTTGTATTCTTAAAAACGATGGTGTGGTGTGGGCAATCCTTGTATTCTTACCCTTATATATCACAAAGGAATAGTTCCACCACTGCTAGAGACTCGCTCTCTTAACAAAAAGGGCAAAAGAAAAAAAAAGGCAAATCCTAGGACTCCCCGACTTGTAAAAGTAGGGATGATGATAGATTGTATGCAGCCATGCCCTTATATTTTTGAACTCGTGACTTTCCGATCACAAGGAAAAACCTTACAGCTACTCCAAGACTTGCCCTCCACACACACTAAAGGAAAAAATAAATAAAAAATTTACCTGAGCCAAATAACCTCCCAATGCTGGCCCAAAGACTAGACCTACACCCCAAGCAGCAACCACCTGAAATTAGATCACACTTTGAATTATTATGATGAACACGTGCTGCCAAGAAATAATAGTAGTTAAAGGAAAGTGTGGCTTACGGTAGAGAGTCCTAGAGCTTGGTATTCTTCTCGAAAAATTTCAGTAGCATAAGCCTGTTAATACAATAGGGTATGACATACATATATTATAAACCGAGACCCAAGTTCACAAATTTCAACTTTTAATTGTGCCATATTTTAATGGATGAAATGAAACATTAGGTATATATAGTGTGTAAATTGGTAGTACCCTCATTGGTCCAAGCAAACCATTTAAACCTCCAAGAATAAATCTCATAATAACAGCCATCCAAAAACTTGTGCTTAGGCCAAATAATGTGTTGAAAATGACTCTGAAATCAAAGAAGCATCAATGTTGTTATGGAAAAACATGTGATATAACTTGAAAGAAAGCATCAACATTAGTGACATATATACTTACACAGAGATAATCCCTATAATAACAACAGGTTTTCTACCATAGCGATCAGCTATTATTCCCCACAATATAGATGTCAAAGATCTTCCAAGCATAAATGCAGATCCTACAACATTTTCAAAGTCATATGAGGATCAGAAATAAAGAACTTATGATGACTGAACACATCAAAGAACGGATGTACTAAAAAATAATCTTACCCACATAACCAGCATAGGCACTGATATCTTCCTCTCTTTTGGCAATGTTAAAATCCTTTACCTAACAATTAATATTTATTATATGGTTATCTTAAATGTTGCATTATTGAGGATGAATATTATGTTCAGCACTAATTCATCAAAATCAATCGTTAAAACAGAGTTTGATTTATTGACTATTTCATAACAAAATGAGAAAAGAAAAGGAGAAAGAAGAAAGCAATTAGGAATTATAATTGACATATCCAAAAGTTTGCAGTTGTCTACTAAACTTTTTCTACTACACTCAGATATAAGTGAGTGGATTCCATTATATTCCCATTTATGTGTAGATTTTTTTTTTTTTTTTGCAGCAAAAATACAAATATTAAACCTGTATAGCAGTAGTTTTCTATAGTCAAAACCTCTCATCGGTAAGTATGATGGTCAAGGATACTCCAAAAGCCACATAAACAGCTTGAGTTAATAGTTGTGGGAACAGCTTTAAGAAAGGACATTCTTCTTACACAAAACATATTTTTCCTTAAAAAATAAAACCGGATCAAAGATTTAAGGCAGAAGTTTATCCAATTACAGTAAACCAGAAGGATGAAACCATGTAGGGAAATGGAAGGTAACAGTGAACCAAAGTTGGTAAATAAACTCACCATGAAATAAAGGTAAGGCCAGAGAGATGATATAGGCAGAGCTTTACAACACAAAAACAAAAGAGCCATTAGAGATGAAAAAAATAATGTCTCTTTTTAACATGACCACATAATTTAAGAAATTCCAATCATTCATTATTGATAGATCAACTATCAACAATTAAAATAACCACCATTCATATGAAATAGTTATGTTCAAATATAAGACATGAAAGGATTCATTCCAAAAACTCTTGTACAATGCTTACAGCTGCACAACACAATGATCCATATATTGAAGATATTTCGAAAGGTAACATCCTTTCTGAGCTCTTTGGCTTGATCCACCTTACAACCTGGACAATTCTCAACATAATGTTTCTCCAACAATGGCACTCCAATCTTCTCCTCTTCCATGTTTGCAAGAGAACCCCACTTCTTGTTTCCACACAACAATGGTTCCTTCAATATGTAACATCCAACAAAAAAACACAAAAAAGACTAATCAGAATGACATAAGTCCAAGAAAGATATAGAACAAATGCTTGAGGACTCAAACATACCCTTCAGAAGGAAACTAACTGTACCTATTCTGTGCATGTAAAGAAAGAAAGAAGAATATAAATCGGTGCAGCTTCGCTAGAACAGTATAGATGTTAAATGTAGAAGAAATCAGAGTAGTTCACATTCAAAGGACAATGAGTGGGGACCAGCTGTCTTACTCTGAAACGAATGTTTAACACTTTTTTTTTTTTTTTTGGTAGTCTGAATGTTTAACACTTTGACAACACTGCACACGTCCAAATCAACATGTAAACAGCTCATAAATTGTGGGATCTTACTTGGATTATATTATTATCTAGATATTAAATTGAATACATATTTATTGATTTAATTAATATATATACAGTTAAAATAATTGTTTTAGTTACATTTGAGGTATATTGAATGCTAGTACAAAAATAGCTGTATAACATAAATGATTAGATCACATGATAATTTTTTTTGTTTTTAATTTTTTTTATGACCAATATACAAGGGATTAGAAAATTTTGATATTTATTAATAGAATAATGTAAAATTTATTATAATACTCTGCATGTTATGTAACGTTTAGTGGGAATAAAGTTGAGATTATCAAAGATGGGTGTTATTGGTTTTCTTTCTCTTTTTATACTGAGCATAATTTTGCAATCTGATTTGCCATATAATAATAATAAAAAAATTAGAGATTTATGTTGTCCTTAAATAAGTCAAACAATATATATAGGGTATTTTAGTAATTTTATTTTTGTTTTGTATCATATAATTTTACAAAAATATCATGTATTTTTTATTTCCTAAATCACAAAACGACGTCATTTTAAGATTGTAGGAGATAATTTTATCTCATGTTATACGAAAAACATCAATCTCATTATATATGAGAACAATATTTTTCAAGTCACTTGAGATGTATTTATCTCTGTACACTCCAAAACTACATCGTTTTGTTTATTTATTTTCTTATATTGGTTGATTCATCTTTGAATGGTGAAAATTCTCTTTTTCTCTCTTTTCCTTTATCACCATTGATCTATCTTTGCACGGTTATGATTTAGTGGCCAAAGATAAAGTTATCTCAAGTGACTTGAGAAACAATAAGCCATATATATATATACGGTGAAATTATTTCTCAAGTTGCTGGACGTCCAGCTAGTAATCCTGATTGTTGATTTTCATTTTTTTCCGTATTTAATGCTTTTACCCACCCATTTATGATTATGATTCCTAACTTGATGTCTAGCAACTTGAGAAATGAACCCTTATATATATATATATGGCGGGGCCCACCACCTAAATAATAAAAAAGAAATAAAAGAAAAATATTGCATGGCTATCGAATGATATGTAAGAAGAAAAAACTTAACTCATGTAATAGAAGAATAATTTTTTTCATACATATATATATATATATATAATTATTTATTAAGTAAAAAATTTAGGGGAAGGATCCGTTTACAATTTTTTTTTACAAATTACACTAAGTATGACCGGTCATACACTTTTCATTGAAGTATGACCAGTCATATTTAGTAGGAGTGTTCATCAACCGATCCAAACCGATTCAAACCGCGGTGACGAACCAAAAAACTGAAAATCGAAAACAGAAAAAAAAATCGTAAAATTTAATTGGATTAGATCGATTTTTGGATGGGTTGGTGAAAACTGAACCAATTCAAAACGATCCAATTATTCCCCAACCTTACCATCTACCTACTTGGGCCTTTCCCAAATCATAGCTCAAAAACAATATAGCAAAATTCTAAATCCAAGACCTATTAAGCCATCATGTTGGAGAAAGTAGATTGTGCTTGATTTATGTTATGTTTTTTTTTTGTAAGATACATAATATATTTTTATTACATAGATTATTGTTATACAACAGCTCCTCTATAGGATGAAAGTTTGGGTTACTTCATATCTCAGGCAATCATATTATAATTTTTTTGTTGAAAGTAAAAGATGATAATTTAATTTTTTGTTGTACAATGCTTCTAGATTGTACAATAATCATCATACAAACTTTACAAAGCCGATACGTATAAAAGATATGTTATTGTCAAATAATGATCATACAAATCTTAGGCTTTTTAAAAAACCGAAAACCGGTCCAATCCAAATCGAATAAAATTGGATTGGATCGGATCGGATTGAAAAAAAATTCAAACCGAATGGATGATTACATGATTAAACCGAAGGGATTGGATTGGATGATTTTTACTTTTAAACCGATCCAATCCAGACCGCGAACACGCCTAATATTTAGTGTAATTTGTAAGAGTTTGTAAATAAAAAGTTTGTAAATATAACATTCTCCAAAAATTTATTGTGTTTTATAATAAATGTTTAGTATTATATAATAGTGTTTTTGTTATTTAAAGCGGTTTATGATATTTTAGATGAAATTACTAATAAATTTGATAGGTCTTATACGTTTCATGGTATAAGTCAGGCCTAAAAAATAAGGCAGACCAATATTTTTGTATTATTCTACATTAGTCTGATTTATGTAAGCTAAAATCTAAAATAATCCAGCGTATTTACACCCCAAATCTTAAGTTACTTTTTTCTTCAATATTATTCTATTTTAATAATCAAATAAAGTAAAAAAAAGATTATAATAGAATTTTTCTTATTTTGTATTATATGAAACGGACCTTAGGATTTTTAACATAAAAATTAATTTTACAAAAATAATAGACGTACCAAAATCTCATACGTAATCTCTATTATTAAGAACTAAAATCATCCACGTTATATAATTCATAAACTAATCTCGTACTTTTAGTTTGAGTAGGAACAACTAGCTGTATAATAGATTATTTTATCAATAACCAAATAGGTAACCAATGTATATTCAAAAACCACGTGCTCATGTTTAATGCGTCAAATGTGTGGGTTCAAGAGTTTTAGCTTCAATATTTTGACTATTTGATTTTGCATTCAAATCTACCTGCCACACGCCCACACCGCTCAAAATATAAAATGCTGCTGCACAACTTAATTTTACGATACAGTGGTCAGAAAGGGGTTAGGAAGGATAATCGTTAACTTCATATAATTATTCCTCATATATACAAAGAAATGTTGGAGAGCTCTTCAAAAC
This sequence comes from Gastrolobium bilobum, assembly GCF_033153095.1. Classification (NCBI taxonomy): domain Eukaryota; kingdom Viridiplantae; phylum Streptophyta; class Magnoliopsida; order Fabales; family Fabaceae; genus Gastrolobium; species Gastrolobium bilobum. The sequence goes on along the minus strand of NW_026895812.1, from coordinate 62,839 downwards.
TACATATTGAATTAATCATTTATCGTGTTATCCTATTTCGGTTAATGTAAATTTGTTTATTTGTATATTTATAATTGGTTAGGATAATAAAAGGGTCTCGCTCTCAGAAAAAGAGAGAAAGAAGAAGTCATAGTTCAAACCTTAAAAATAATAATTAATAAAAGAGTTTAATTGTAACAATATTTTTTTTAGTTAACTCAACTCTAATTATTTATTTGAGGCGAGTTGGTTTCTCTCAGTATCTCTACAAGCTTTGATTATTTGAGCTGGCTATAAAACTAATCCGGATTGCAGAGCAAATCAGACATAAAGATATTTAAATCGTCCCAAAAATAGTACCCTCTCGTTTACACTTACTCAACTCTTTTTTTTTTTTTTTTTGTGTAGGTATACTCAACTCTCTTACTATCAACTGAACTGCCACCATTTGATAATCGTAACAATATATAAAAGTGTTATAATCTTACAACCATATACTTACAAAAATACCTGATAAAAAAAAGGAAAAGTATTATGGTATCAATGAAAGTTTAAATTAATCATTATTGATTTAAGTGATAAACAAATTATTTTCTTTAATCTCTAGAGTCGTTTTTTTATATGAGTTTGATGGTACTTGAATCGAACTAGTTGATTTCTTATGAATCGATTGGGAAAAAAATTAAAATGAAAAAAATATTTTATAGGTCAAATTAAAGATTAGTAATTCAAACTATATTTTACATGTAGGATGGGAGAGGATATTTAGTATTCTTGATGCACACAATATTCACTAGGGTGGAGAGGTGAGAAAGAGAGAAAAAACTGATGAGAGAGGAGAGAAAAAAAATTAATTTTTTTTAAACCAAATTTCAAAATTTTAATTGAAGGATCACGGTGATCCTGATTCACCGTCAATTTTTTCGCAGGATGAAACCTAACAATTATAATAAGTGTTGCATGAGCAAATAAAAGTACTTCGTTGATTAAACAACTCTATATATTGGTACTGTTTTGTTTCCTTTCTCATTTGCTAATTGCTACAAAAATATGTTTCGCGTGAATACATTAAACAAATCAAGATTTGACTCATTTACAATTTTCGAATAAGATTTGGCATTATTTTTTAAACACACATAATTAACTATGGCACATCTATCTAAAATAATAATAATTATTGTTATAATAATAATAACTCGTGGTGCGCACTTTATTTTTTCTTTTCTTTTCACAAACCACCTCCAAAGGCGGTTTTGAGATTCCTAGCTAGTTTTCTCGTTATATTATTAAGGATTTAATATTTTTAATTTTTTATAAAAAATTTCTCTTTCACATTTACATAAAAATGAGTGGATCTCATTACAAAGATAAGAGAAAAAAAATACTAATGGACCTACTTACTTTTATGTTAATATGATAGAGAAACTACCAAATACTGGTAACTAAGTTGGCGCATAAGAGCTAAGCAGGTAGGGGTGAGAGTATGTATTCGAATCTTCCCAGTACCACCTTTGGGAGGGGTTTAAAGACTTAATCTTGAACCCGCCCCGAATCGGATTAATTGCGAAGCAAAGAACCGATAGAAATATTTAAAAAAAAAAATATGATGGAGAAACTTTTTCTGCAGTGAAACTAGAATATTTTTCCATTATATTAATTAGATTTGAGAAGTAGTTTTTTATTTTAACATCAACCAGACTAAAAATAAGTCAAGCCGCCCCGCCCCGTTTTTGAAAGTGGGTTGAGAAACTCAACTTGCCTCGTTCCACCTCTAACTTGTCCGCCCCGTGATAAACCTTTAGTTTATTATGTCTTAAATGCTAAAATCATATGAATTATATAGTCAAAAACATGAAAATAAAGGTTATTTATTGCAAAAGCATGAAAGTTGGATTATAAACTGACATAACTGATTCTTGCTTGTTTTGAAGGTAAATTGATGTAAATTTGAGCAAGGATTAAGTTAAAAGACTTGGGGTACAAGATGGAAGATCAAAGAAGTCCTTAAGCTTGTTCCAGATGCAATTTCATTACATAAAGAAGGCAATTTAGCGCAGAATAGCGCGCAAATTGTACAGAAATAGCTAAAACCTTATAGAAGAGCGCGCTTTAGAGCGTTTCAGCATGCTAACATGCATTATCATCCAGAATTTCTTTCGAAGAGAGCGATCCAGGGGGCTTTCATTTTGTAATGTGTTTTCAGTGCACTAAAGCGCGCTCACTAGCGCTTTAGCGCACTGTTACAATCCAATTAAAACCCAATTCATGAATTTAACCCAGGGCACGAATCCTACACCTATTTAAAGGGAATTTCAGAACCAATTGAGAACCTTTGAACGATTTTGAAGAGCAGAAGTCTGGTTCAAGTCATATAAGCGTGTTCTTCATGCTTTGGAGCAACGGAGGCGGGTGGATTTCAAGAATACGCTCAAGACTTTGAAGATTCACAACACCATCACACCAATGGAGTTATGGAAAGCTTTATTGTTTTCTTGTATTTTCGAATTCGCTATGCTAGGCTAGATTTCTTTGTAATTAGGATTAGATGGAATCCAATTAACCTTTGTGTTTATGGATTGAATGTTTAATGTAATTTTTCCTTTTTGTATTGCATGAATTTATCTACTCTTAATGCTTTCTATGAGTTTGCTCCTTGTAGATTGATCTAGGGTGAATGTATGATAATATGGATGTTGGTGCATGATCTATGCATGATAAATTCATGAGTAAACACCATTTTTGGTCCCTGACAATATCTACGAAATCCTTTTTAGTCCCTGGCAATAAAAAAGGACTAAATTGGTCCCTAAAATAATGAAAAAAAGGGCCACATTAGTCCTTATGTCAACTCCTCCGTCACTAACGTGGCCCTTTTTGCATACTGTTAGGGACCAATTTGGTCCTTTTTTATTGTCAGGGACTAAAAAGGTTTTCGTAGATATTACCAGGGACCAAAAAGGGTGTTAAATTCATTGTAATCCTTATGATTCTAGGAATAGGCATAGAGTAATTATGCAATTTTGTGATTTTTGATTTTAATGCTTATTTTCTTCAGGAATAGCCGGGAAACTAGGATTCTTTCAAGATCATAAAAATTTAGGGTATCAAGGGATTGAGTCCTAATTAATTCAGAGGAATCGGTTGGCAATATATTAAGGGCGATTAACTAAGAGTTTAATTCACGACATAAAGGGAAAATTGGGGGAAATCAAAATCCTAACTATGCTCTTTTGATTGTTAAAGACTTTCCAATTTACTTGCTTGTTTTTATTATTCTGTTATTATTCTTATTGTTCGTTTTAAATTTTCTTTGAAAAATTCTCATTTATGTTTGTCCAAATAAAGCATAAATAGTGAACCAGTGATTAAAATTCTAATTCTCGTGAGAACGATCTCATACTCTGTACACTTTTATTACTTTTACACTGGTGCACTTGCCGAAGTCGCAACACCCCGCCCCGCTCCGCCAACCCGCCAAATAAGATATATATATTAGAAAAGACCAAGGATAGCTACATTAATTATATTTTTTTAAAAAAAATGAATTGGATATTGATAAGTCACCATTACGAGTATTCAGCAGACATAAAGTTAATGTTAAGATAACAGATATTAAATTATAACCAAACACAAAGTTTAAGTGTAAAGTAAAAATTTATATATTAAAAAAAGGTTATACGGGTTAACCTACCCTATAGATAATAGGCAGGTTGTAAAATATAACCCACCCAACCATTTAGCGAGAGGGGCGGCTTGGCCAAACGTGTAGCACTCAATTCTAGAACCGATTTGTTATCATTATGTATGATATTAAGCGCAGTTACAATCATAGTAGTTGATTAAAAAACGAATTAATTTTTTCTTTTTAAATAATTATCGTTACTGCTTAAAACCATTTCCTTATTTAAAACATTTCATGTTTAATTATAACCATACACGTTGCGAAATGTCAAATTTATCTTAAATATATCATACAAGCCTCTCAAGACTCTACCTGAAGTCCCCAAAAATAATATGGCATAAAATTTCAACTTCCAATTTGAATAAAGCAAACAACACCACTGTCCAAGGGAGTATTCAAATACTTCTAAAAAATTATTCGAATATTGTACGAAAAGTATTTGAATACTTTCTCAAGTATTCAAATACTTTTAAGATAGTGGCTGATTTTTGGCTCGGGAAGTATTTGAATACTTCCATGAGTATTCAAATACTCACTAGGCAGAAGCTAAAATACCCTATTTTGACAACATTCAAGGTAACGCAAATACCCTCTGTGGGTTCATACAACCTAATAGACATGGAACGGCAACTAAAAGCCCAACAAACCTAGGTACACTTACATCCGTTTACATTTATATACAAGTCCAGGTTTACATCACGGCTTCCAACATCAAGCATTTACATCAATAATCTGGTTCTAGGACTTAGACTTAACAAAACATATGATAAAAGGCTATTTTGCTCCCTTCCTCATCAAGGGATACAAAATGACTATCATCATGGTCTAAGTCCTCAAAAATACACAATGTCAGTCTAATACAACATAACTACCAAATATACATCCTATACATATCTTTCTATCAATAAGCATAAGATACGTCAAAATAGAAGTGTATGCGATGTACATCAAAATAATTAAAAATCACATGTTATCATATGCCAACCTACTTAGGCCTCTTGTTCCGTGTCAAACCTGCACCATCTATGCTAGTACCTAAAAGGGGATCCCTAAAACACTAGATGAGATAAATATCTTACTAAATTTGGGGTCCTTGGAGGATTCATCTACCCCAAAGTTCACTTATAGTGTAAAAGTAATAATAATAAATAATACTATATATATATATATATATATATATATATATATATATATATATATATATATCTCCATGCAGTGTGTAAAACATCTCCATAAGACATCCCTCTGGAACTCTCATCATCCTAAGGATTCTCATATGCAAATAGTCCTACTGGTCAGCTAAACTATTAAGTATGAATTACGCATGGTCATGCAACATACAAAACATAGAAAAATATCATCGTATGCCACACCCATTGCACACACACACACACACACACACACATATATCAATGCATTAAACTACTCTATTATAATTATATAGACAACCATAACCACTACCCCATCAGATCTTGATGGAACAATAAAGGGATAAATCTCAAGGTTCAAAGGCTTACCTTGATCGCTTCCAATCTAACCTTTGTCCTCCACCAAGTTTGCACACAATCAACTTTATGTCAAAGTTACAATCTTACCAAATACACATCTACACCAAGGTGCGATGCAATCAATTAATTGCATACATGAATACATTAATATTCATCAACAATCTAAGCAATTATACACATTTCACAAGCGAAGAGCTTACCCACACTTGATTCAACTCAAGTGACCAAGTCAAGGTCCATTGATTCCATCGACTCCGGATCAATCAAAGACGGTCCACTTGCTTTAATCCTATTCGCAACTATAATGACCCTAGCCTATAAGTAAAAAAAAAAAAGTCACCTTTAGTGAAAAAGGAGTTAAAATGACAGTTAAGGGGTAAAAATGTGGATAAACAAAGTTACTCAAAAAGTGAAAGTATATATAGAAACATGACTAGAAAAATATTCTAGTCCATTGGGTAAAGTTTGGTAATGAACGAAGGTGTGTAGATAAATAAGCTTATACCTGCTGGTATAATGAACTCATTTAAGTGACTCAAGTGAGTCATTATTGCCCCTCTTCTTCAAAAATGGATCGATAGAGAGCAAAGGAAAAAGAAACGAAAATTTTGATTTAAAATCTTCTAAAATTCATAACTTGAACTAGAGACCTCCAAAGCACTTCGTTCCAAAGCCAAACTTATCAGAAATTTTGAGAGAAATTCATTGGTACCAGTATTTTTGAGTGAGGTTCACTGTAGAGAGAGTTATTCTTCCCCTAAGATTTCGAATTTCATGGAAAATATGAGTTTTGATGGAGTTTGAGGCTGTGGGAGCTTAGAAACTCATCTCTCCTTTATTCTAGAGTGTATTGTGTGTGAGACCAAGTGGCCTTGTGGAGCAAGAGCATAGATGATATACCTCCAGTATATATAGTTTTTTAAGTTAAAAAGAGCAAGGATTTAATCCACTTTGAAAGAAAAAGGCTTATATTTGTTATAAAGTTGATAAACCATGCACAATTCTTCTCTCATTGAATTTTTGTTGTTTTGTAGGAAAAAATACTAGAAAAGAATGTGTTCTTAAGCACAAGAGAAAGCAAAAGATAGAGCTTCCGCGCTACTAGCACATGAAATTTCTCAAAAGACAAAGCTACCGCGCTATAAGCACGAGATCCGCCCTAATAGCGCGGGAAAATTTTCACAACACAGAAGTGCCGCGCTACAAGCGCGGGATCCATGCTAGTAGCGCAAGGAAATTCCTAAATACACAATGTTACGCGCTAGTAACGCGGGATTCAAATGCCCCCCGTTATAATTGTCGCGCTAGTAGTAATGGAAGCACGCGACCAATTTTAAATGTAGATCAAATTACAGTTTAAGGAGGATTCTATATCAAATATTTGATCAAGATTTGGGAAAATTTGACATTAAGCTATAAAAAGGGGATGTAAACTGATAAACCCTTAGTTTACCATGTTTTTAGGCTTAATTCTGATTGATAAATGTTGTGAATTGCATGGAAATTAGGGTTTTATGCTGTAAAAGTTACAGTAATTGAATATCTTGCTAACATGTAGTCGTAATGTTGAATTACAAGGTTTTTAAGACTTATTATGTCAATTTGGAACCAAAGGAAGACATCAAGTGAAGATGAGGTCACAAGAAGGCAAGAATTCAAGGATTCACCTATGGAAGATCACGCTTTGGTGTGCTACGGGACGCCAAAACGTCCAGAAAGCTACCAAAAACCATTCGAACAACACGTTTTCGCGTGCTACAGCACGCCAAAACGTGCTAAGGCAGACAACAATCAGTTATTTGACAGCGAGAAGATTTACCAAAGATTTGCTGAAGATTTAAAGAAGATTTGCTCAGATAGGATATGGAACTAAAACAGAAACAAATCAAGATGATTCCTGAGAAGATTGAAGCAATCACAACAAGATTTAAAACTCTAATTCATCAACCAAATCTCCAAGATTTTACATGAAAAAGGAAACAAAGATGAAATCAAATACAAATCTTGTATGGATTCATTGGAAGATTAGATGATGGATACAACTCCTCTGGTTATAAATAAGGAGCTTGGGAGCACAAACCAATTCATTCATACTCCAAGGAGGAATCCTGTTGTGGAGCGCTGGAACACTGAGGAACCAAGTCAACATCACACCAATGGAGGCTTGGGGTTCTCTTTTCTTTATTGTTATTTTTCTTTTCAGTATGCTAGAGTAGTTTTTTATGTAGTTAAGGGTAGATGGAACCCAATTGAATCTTTATGTTTATGAATTAAATTGTCTCCAAATCCTGTTCTTTTTATAATTGAATAAATTATCTGTTTTTAATGCTTTCTATGAGTTTGTTCCTTATAGAATGATTTTGGGGAATTGTATGACAATAGGGATGTTGGTGCATGAACCTTGACTTGATAATTTATCATAATCCTTGTGATCTAGGAATAGGAATAGGAATATACATAAGGTAATTATGCAATCTTGAAATTCTTGATCTTAATGCTTGTTTTCTTGGGGAATAATCGGGGAACTAGAGTTCTTTCAAGATTACATAGATTTAGGGTAACAAGGAATTGAGCCCTAATTAACTCAGATATAATTGATTGGAAATATATTAAGAAACGGATTCTTGACTGTTTAATTCATAACATATTGAGGATATTAGGGGAAGTCGAAACCTTAACTACGTTTCTTTAAATCTTAATCAAACAACACCCCATTCATTCTTTTAATTCTAGACTTTCATACTTGCATTGTTTTTAAATTTAGGTTCTTTGAACCACAATTCTCTTCATCTAAATTCATTATTCTCTCAAACCTAACCTTTGATTGTCCAACTAAAACGCAATTAGTGAACTAGTGCTTGAAATTCTGATCCTCGTGGGAACGATCTCGTACTCCGGTACACTTTATTACTTTCACGATCGGTGCACTTGCCGTGTCGCAAACAAGTTTTTGGCGCCGTTGCCGGGGATCGAATTCTTCAACATTAGAAGTAACTAATTAACTTTTAGATTGGACACTTTATTTTTCTGCACTTTAAACATTTTTCAAAAATATTTTTCTGCACACAAAAAAAAACAATTCTGCATATTTTTTTTTGCATTATTTGTTTTTATTTTATTTTTATTTTTATTTTATTTTATTTTTAATTTTTTTAATTTATTATTATTATTATTATTATTATTTTATTATTATTATTATTATTATTTTTTTGCATTTTCTATTTTTTTTCTGCACATCTTTTCAATCTTAGTTTATGCGAGGTACTCTTAACCCAAGAATCTTGCAGTTGATCTTGAGATAGAAAAGACAGAAAGGAACCTAAGGAGGAACCAATGGCAGAAAACAATCAAATCGTTCGAAGGACGTTGGGAGATTACATGACCCAACTCGAGTTCCACAGACGGCAAGCATTGTTAGACCAAACATAGAGGCTAACAACTTCGAACTGAAGCCGGCACTCCTGTAACTGATTCAAAAAGAACAGTTCGCTGGAGGAAGCACAAAGAACCCTATAATCATCTCGATAACTTCGTACTTTACTGTGATACATTAAAAGTAAATGGAGTTCCTCGTGATGCTATCTTGCTCAGGCTATTTCCATGCTCACTGAAGGATGAAGCAAGAGATTGGCTGCAGTCTCTACCTGAAGGAAGCATAACCAATTGGGATGACTTAGCAAGAAAATTCTTGGCTAGATTTTTCTCAGCTTCAAAGATGGCAAAGCTCAAAGCGGAGATCAATGCTTTTGAACAAAAAGAAAGCGAAGCTCTATACGAGACATGGGAACGATTTAAAGGATTACTCAGGAAGCGTCCTCAACATGGAATTGAAGCATAGGAGAAAGCAAGAATCTTTTTCCAAGGGATGACATCCAGCACAAGAACACTGGTAAATGCTGCTGTAGGAGGCTCTTTGAAAACAAAAACTCCAGAGGAAGCGCTAGAACTGTGGAATCATTAGCATCTCAAGAATTTGACAATGCTCCAGCCCCAGTTGCACCAAGAAGATCAAGAATCATGAAGCTTGAAGGCTATGATGCACTCTTGGCCCAGAATGAACAAATGCTACAAATGCACAAGAAACAACAAGAACAATTAGATGCTCTTAATAAAAAATTTAATATTTCTCAAGTTTCTTCTGTTTCTAATGCTAACATTAAATGTGATATTTGTCAGGAGGCTCATGCAACTGAGGATTGTGAATACATAAGAGCAGGGAAAAAGCCACTAGCAGAGGTCAATGGACTCTGGTATGATCAGAAGAATCAGAATCAACATCCAGGGTTGAGTTACAAGTCAAACTACCAGCTGAATCCTCCTGTGCCATTGCAACAACAACAGCAACCTCCACAATCAGAGTGGGAAAAAGCATTTGCACAGCTGTCCAAGACCACCTCGAACTACATTCAGAATTCAAATTCCTTTAGAGAGGAGACAAGAGCCTCATTCCGGAATCAAGAAGCTTCGATTCGGAACTTGGAGACTCAAATTGGTCAGCTGTCAAGACAGTTCACTGAAAGAACTCAGGGTGCATTGCAATTAGGGGTGTTCATCAACCGATCCAAACCGATTCAAACCGCGAAAACCGAACCGAAAAACCGATAACCGAATAAACCGAAAACCGAAAAATTGGAAGCCGAAAGAAAACCGCAAATTTTAATTGGATTGGATCGGTTTTCGGATGGGTTGATGAAAACCGATCCAATCCAAACCGATCCAATATATTAATTATTCTCTACCTACTTGTCCTTTCTCCAATCATAGCCCAAAAATTTCTAAACTCAAGACCTATTAACTCATCAACTAAACCCAAAAAAAAACTTAGTCACGTCTCATCAACTATGGTATTGTTTACTGATATTTTTGTATTTCAATTTTTTTTTTACAAAGCCAATATATACAAAAGATGTTATTTGCACAATAATCATGAAACTTATTTTAGGATTTTCAAAAAATCGAAAACCGATCCAATCCAAACCGAAAAAAATTGGATTGGATCGGATCGGATTTGAAAAAAAATCTAAACCGAATGGATGATTACATGATCAAACCGAAGGGATTGGATCAGATGAGTTTTTCTTCCAAAACAGATCCAATCCAGACCGCGAACACCCCTAATTGCAATGCTATCATTTCTTTTCTATTAGACTTGGTGCGGTACCTGACCAGTGGCGAATTTACTGATGTGCACCTATCCACAATTTTTTTTATATTCAATGCGTTTAAAACTGTTTAAAAAAAATTCAAAAACGTTGCCCCAAAATCCCGACAATAAATGTAGAGATATAAATAAAAAATTTATAGGTGCGCCACCCACTGTGATGCAACTCCATGTTCACAATAACCACTTGAATCCAGGATTCAATAAGTGCTTCTGAGTTCATATTAGATACGCCAACGCAGCACTTTAACATTACAATTTTTTTATTTTGAAATACCTTGAATGTAGTAAAGTCAAGGATATGGTTGAAACTTGTTAACGATTTGGTAGGTGCATCCAGATGACAAATTAAATACAAGGGCGTATGAATCGTCTACATAACATTCGTATAATATGGATAAGTGTTTGTAATATTATATAAGATAATTCTATTTCTTATATATATGTATACAAATATGTGAAATCTATATTTTTATTTATTTCTTTTTTCACATGGTCCATATGGGACTCACACTATATTTTTATGTGTGTATGAGAATATTATCTCCTATTACATAAGAAACATTATATATACATATATATATATATATATATATATATATATATATATATATATGGTAATGATTTGTTTACAATTTTTTTTTACAAATTACACTAAATATGACCGGTCATATATTCTTGATTAAAGTATGACCGGTCAGACAAAGTGTAGTTCGTAAACAAAAAATTTGTAAATATAACCTTCTCATATATATAACTTGCTTAAGTCAAATCCTATGCGTGTGGTATGTTTTTTCTTAAAATATTTTAAATATAATATTGAACAATTATTTATAAAAGAATATTTTTAAAAGCCATTAAGTTTGGTCTAATGGTAAGGAGTTTGAATAAGTTATATTAGGTTATACTTCAATTCCCACTTTTATAAATAAAAATAAAAATTTGAGGTTAATATTATACGGTTTACGACTTGAGTGAATTAAATACTAGAAAGTATGACTTAGACATTCAAGTTGTACTTTTGAGCTACTTTTTTGATTTTTTTTTGAAAACTTGTATCCTTTAAATAATTTTAAAAATAAATTACGCTATTTTAATTTGGTAAAATAAGTTAATAGTGGAAATTGATCCTTTTATGGAATTAATTATAATAGTTTTCATCTACTGTTTAGTGCCTATTTGGATTTTTTCATTTTAAACTAGAAGTTACTTATAAGCATAAGCTACCCTAAACAGGTTTTGAGAAAAACTTTTAAAATAAAAAACTCTTTTATTTATAATAAGAAAAAAACTAAAAAATCCTAGATGGAGCTTTTTTTTTAAGCTTTTATCTGCTTTTCTTGAATTGTGTGCTTTTTTTTTTTAAATGAAGAGTTATAAAAATAGAGAGAGATAGTTTTCTTGTAACATGTGCTTTTAAGCTCAAATTTTATATAATTACCAAATATCTTTTAACTTTTTTTAAGTTCTTTTTTTTTAGCTTTAGCTTATAAGTAGCTTTTAGTTAAAAAAAAATCCAAACAGGCTCTTAATTCACCTATTCATTATTTTAGATGAGTCTTTTTTTTAAAATAATTGTTTAACAAATTCTATTTTCTTACTTAGCTTTGTTAATTTATAAATTAGACCAAATACTCTACAAGAATGAAATTTACTTGTATACATCAACTATCGCTTAATTGATACTATCATACAACTATTTTGGGAAAGGTTACAAAAATGACAATCTTCAATTCTTCACTTTTTTTTAGAGATAGGACTTTATGCATATAAGAAAATTAACTAGGGGTTTTTAATGGGCCGCGCAAAACATTTCTCACTTACATCAGTTTGAGTAAAGCCCATCCTGACCCACACTTGAAACGAGCTAACTCTTTCTGAAAGTTCATACAATATAAATTCAATTAATATATATATATATATATATATATATATATATATATATATATATATGGCTTATCGTTTCTCAAGCTACTTGAGATAATCTTATCTTTGGCTAGTAAATCATAACTGTACAAAAATGGATTAAAAGTGATAAAGGAAGAGAGAGAAAAAGATAATCATAACTATTCAAAGGTGAAAAAGATAATCATAATATTTTTTTAATATAATACACACATATATATATATATATATATATATATATATATAGAGAGAGAGAGAGAGAGAGAGAGATATAGATATGTGTGTGTGTGTCCGATCCAAATTGAGACGACTCTCTTAATGTGTGTGTATCTGGAAAGTTCAAATATTGTTCGATTCAAATTGGGACGACTCTCTCAATGTGTGTGTGTGTCTGGAAAGTTCAAATATTGTCCGGTCCAAATTGGGACGACTCTCTCAATACTATTTTTCTCCATTATAAAGACTCAAAATTAATTTAAGAGAAAAAAATCCATTGTCACTTCAACCAATTATGATTATTAATAAAGAAATATAAAAGCATTTATAATAATATACTGACGCAAAATAAATATTCAAATGAAATTACATATTTCAAACTAAATCATATAAGTCAAAACTTAAAACTAATATGAATAATCGAATTCCAAATTGACATTATGTAAATGTCCAACACACAATCATCCATAAATATTTCAATTTGACTATCTCAAAACTAATGTATTAGAGAACTCTGAAATGCTTCATCCCTCATGTAAGATTTATTGGTATCAGGGTAACTGCTCCGAGGGTGTTTTCTTCTTTAGACTTAAGAATGGTTTGAACATCAACAATACTGCTAGTCCTTCAACAACATTCAGTACAAGGAAGACCATGTGGGTGCCTGCAGTTAATTGTAAAACAGTGACCTTCCACTAATACAGCTAACAAAAGAAAACATGTTCTATTAGGAATAAGGATAAGGATGAGGATGAGAATTGAGGGATGAGAGAATATTTAGATATATTGTATAATATTAAGATTATATTTTAATAATATTTAGAGTATCTTAGAGAATCTCTTGCGTTTAGTTTCGGAAGAGTGACCATTTTGTCACGTTTGGACAAAAAAATTACCAGACTGCCACACCAATAGTAAATTTTGTCAAACTGCCACGCGACATAATTCGCTACACAGTGTAGCGAATTATGCATGCAAGTAATTCGCTACACAGTGTAGCGAAATATGCCATGTCAGAACCAAAAAGTGCCATGTGTCATAATTGTTGAAATTCGCAACCCTATGTAGCGAATTTCAACAATTATGACACATGACACTTTTTGGTTCTGAAATGGCATATTTCGCTACACTATGTAGCAAATTACTTGCATGCATAGTTCGCTACATTGTGTAGCGAATTATGTCGCGTGGCAGTTTGGAAAATTTTACTGTTCGCGTGGCATTCTGATAATTTTTTTGCCAAAGCGTGACATTTTGGTCACGTCCCTTTAGTTTCCCTATTCATTTATATTTTATTATTTGTTTCCTTTTTTTAGAGTTTACAACTAGTATAATTAAGGATTAGGCTTGTGTTTTGTATCATGTCACTTCATAACACATCAATATATAATATTATTCACATATTATTCAGTATTCTCCCCTTTCTCTGTGTATATCTAAATGTCTATGATTTCAATATATTTTGTTGCTATTGAAATCCTCTGTCCAATTAATTTTTTGTACCATCACTACCATACTAAAAAAAAATCATTACTCGTTAAATCCCAACTAGCAATGATGGGGTAAGGACGATTTTTTTACACAATCTCATTCTTACATATTTGCGGTCTATATTTTGAATTTGAACCCGTGATCTTTAAGTAAGAAAAGAAAAAAATAAAACACTCAACTGAAGGGGTTAGAGCAAGAGTTCAAACTTGTCATTCTAAAATTACATTTTCATTCTTTGCTTCGAGGCCAAAACTCTTTATGCTGTTAAAAAAAAAATCTTGTTATGTTCTTTGCTATTAAGGAACACTAAGTGAACTAAAAACTAACAGTTATTAAGGATTCCCATATTTTAGAATATGAAATAGAAATCAGCTGAAAAAAATTAGTTAAGGATCATACCTGGGAGGAAAGAAGCATTTATCCGCTTTTGACACCAAGTTAATCTGCATTGACCAAGAGCAGGATATGAAATCTGGGTATAATTTTCAATATATCATTGTAGTCAGAAAGTTTTGTTGATCAATGCTATATGTCATACTCTGCACAAAATATTTTACCAATGAAAATGAAATTAGATAAGAAAGTGCAGAGTAATCTCCATTTTTTTTTTTTTTGTAAATAAGTAATCTCCATTAACTCTTATTATTACTGATGGGCTCAAAGTATACAATGACAAGAAATAGGCTAGCTACATCTTTATCTGAAAGCAAACATTCTAATACTATAACAGTCTCATTATTTGAAATTTTGAATATTCCTTCTTGATTAACAAAATAAAATGTTGCAAGACATTTCCAATTTATGTAGCATATCTTCCTTAATTACTTTTGTACACTGGGGTTGTGATACTCTCTTGAATAATATATTCTGCTATAAATGTGCATAGTTTATCCTTCCTATTAAAGGTTCAGTCAGAGCTACTTTTGTGTGCCTAAATATTTAGGATTTTCTCTACCATGACCTCTCTCCAAGTAATTAAATTTGTCAATAATGTGCCTAAAATATATATTCCTGTTAATGAATCACCAAGAAGTCTGAAAATATGAACTTTGGAAAGCTTGAATACTTAAAAAGGAACTTAGCAAAAAGTTTCAGACTCAAATAAACTAAAATTTATCTACATAGCAGATCATGCATAAAACATGAGCGATATAATATAAAACATTATTTTCAATTGTCTCAGACTTATTTTAACAGATCATGTATATATTCCTTTACTATCAGATTTATCATGTATAAAACATGCTCCGAAAACGAAAAAAATGATGCAGTTACAGAGATATAATATAAAAATTATTTATGGGTTTAATATCATGTAAATCAACCATTTAACTCAACAACTCAAGCTATTAAGGAAAGACTCATTAATACATTTTACATTATATCTCTGTAACAGATTCCCTTAAAATAAAGATAGTTGATTATAAATCAATCAGAATTCAGTACACTTAAAATAAAGTAAGTAAACAATTAAAATTACAATTTAAAATTATGATATTATCACTAAAAATAAAAATAAGCCAAAAAAACCCTCAAAACGACACACGCAAGTATGCACACCTAATTCTAAGCCAATTTTTGGTGCATCATGTACAATGCACTATTTTAGCAAGTCTCATTTAAAATATCAAACCCCTGCAGAGATTCACAATCACATTTTTTAACAATGAAGTCAAACAGAAGCTAAAGAAATCAAAGGGACACTCACACTGCACCACCTCCAGCTGGACCAATTGTTTTGAATGCTGACATACCCATCATAGCAATACCATTAGCTGCCCCTCTTTGATGTTGTTCCTGATTTTCAAATCAGCATGTCATATAAGCCCCAATTCCACAAAAGAATAATCTCAACTTATGAAAGGAAATGAAAGCTAATGAAAGAAACCAAAAATTTACCACAGCTCTATTTTGTAGAAGGAATAAACCAGTTCCAATTGTCTCCTAAGATATGCAAAAAATAATACAATCAGGTAAGTTTATAATGAAGATAACCTTTTCTCAGTTAAATTAAGTGAAGCCAATTCAATTCATTTTCACCCTCAATATCACTAATAAGTAGCTACACAAAGAGGTGCACTTACAGATAGAAGATTCGCCAATATGGAAGCAATATTCATCACTAGGTACAGTGAAAAGCCTGACAACATTGCAATGAAGGGGTAACTTTGCAAGAGAGGTATGGATAATACCTACATAACATGCCAAATAACAAAACACACTTAAAATAAAGAAATAATAAAATGTTGAATCATTGTAATTGTCACATAAGGTGAAAGCTAACCCCAGAGATGCGAGCAATGCTAACAGGTCCAAAAGCTTTTTGCACTGATTGGTACAGGGTAACCTGGTAGATTATAAGAGCAAAACCTGACACAAGTTGAGAAGTCAGTGTTAGAAGCATATCTATTAACTCAATATCAATATCAACAACACTTTTATCCCAAACTAATTGAAGTTAGTAGTAGAAGAACCCGAAAGGAAGGAATGAAAAGATTGAGAAAAAAAATGATAAAAATAAACTTTATATGGGTTTAACGTTTCTACAGTGAATGCAGATAAGTTATCTTCATTCACTCTCAAAACGACGTCGTTTTGTGCTCAATACAAATAACTTATTGTCATTCACTACAAAAAAAAAAACGTTATCTACATTTACTCTCAAAACGACGTCGTTTTGGTCTCAATGCTGATAACTTATTGGGCTGTCATTCACTACAAAAAAATGAACTATATATATAGTGAATGCAAATAAGTTATCTATATTGAGCTCAAAACGTCATTTTGGTAGTGAAAGTAGATAACTTATCTGCATTTACGAAAGAAATATTGAAGCTATATAAATATATATATATATATATATAGAGTTATATTTACAAACTTTTTGTTTAAAAACTACACTATATTCTCCTGAAAGAACACTAGGTTACACTATGTTCTCCCGGGAGTACATAGTGTAATTTGAAAATTTTTGTAAAAAAATTTGTAAACGAATCCTTCCTCTATATATATATATAAAGAGAGTTATATTTAAAAACTTTATGTTTACAACTTTTACAAACTACACTATGTACTTCCGGTACACTAGGTTAACTATATATTTTCGGGAGTACATAGTGTAATTTTTTAAAAAAAATTGTAAACGGATCATTCCCCTATATATATATATATATTGATTCAACGATTATATTTATTTACATCTTTGTCATGATTTTTCATATCTAATGTGAAAACATTAAATATAGAAAATCATGATCATACAAAAGTGAAACTAAATATAAAGTATTAAATATGAGGAATCATAACCATACAAAGATGAAAATAAATATAACAATTGGATCAACATAATTGATTTAATGGTGAAATTGATTGGTAATAATATTGATAGTAATACTAATTGATTTTTACAATATCCTTCCTTATATATATATATAGGGAAATTGTTTCTCAAGCAGCTTGAGATAAGTTTATTTTCGGTTACCTCAAAACTACGTCGTTTTATTTATTTATTTTCTTATATTAATTGATTCACCTTTGAATGGTTATGATTCTCTTTTTCTCTCTCTTCCTTTATCATCATTGATCTATCTTTGTACTGATTTAATAGCTGGAGATAAAATTATCTCAAGCAGCTTGAGAAACGATAAGTCCTATATCTCAAGCAGCTTGAGAAACGATGAGTCCTATATATAGGCTCTGATACCAGTGGGTTCCGGAAGTGTGAGGAGGGAAATGAAGTAAACTAGAGCAGAAATGGAAAGCAGGAAAGTAGACGGACTACTACATGAATATTAACAGTCAATTAAAATGCAGAATTTAAAGGCATAAATAAATTTAAAGTGAGAACCCAAGCTGTATACGGTAGGCCGAAGTCAAACTTGGGTGGAAGGATTGAGAAGAGAAAAGTTCATTACATAAGCAGATATGAAATAAAACTTTTATTCAAAACATAAGGATTGAGATTACAGTTACAAATTGAAAAATTAAAGAGAAAACAGAGAAGAAGAGAAAACTCAGAAGTACCTCGCAGTCTCTCTCTAGACTATCTCTCTAAAACTCAGCAATGAAAAGGATGCCTTCAACATACTGAAGCAACCCTTTAAATAGATTGAAAAATCTCTATTGCTACAGTACAAGTTACATGACCGGTACTATTTCAACAGTGTAGGTTAAGTGAACAGTAACTGACTCGTGTTGCTACAGTTTCTGCCGACACTTTGATTACGTCACTGTATGCGTCACCTTCTGCTGACATCATGCTCATGTCATTTTGCCATCAGCGTCACTACAATGGTTTTCTTCAACAGTCTTCTGCTAAGTTGATTCCAAAACAATCATCCCCATTTTGGTAGAAGTCTTCTACTGAAGAAGAGATAGATGGAGATGAAGAACCTGTCTTCTGTTTAGAGCTTCCAGCTTCATCTTCTTGGAGTAATTGAAGAATACCTTGCAGATTCTTTGCAAAATTTTCTTTGCTGGTTGATTCTGCTAATGCTGCAGTGATTTGAGCCTTTTGATTCAAGAAAAGGGAGGTTTCTGGATCAGCTGGCTTGATGTTTTTTGGATGTTTTTTAAACCAGAGCTTGAAATTTTCTGGGTAAGCTCTTGAAGCATCAAATTCTATCCACCATTTAACAAAAGCTTATCTCCTGAGTAATGGTAGTCTGATGCCTGTTTTCTCGCCGTAATTGTACTGCCATGAAAATATCCATGCCAGAGAGAACTTTGAGAAAAAATGCAAATCTATTGGAAAGGGATATGCTAGATTGTCGAATTTTTTGGAAAAGATTGCCATTCCTTCAAAGACTTGTGGAGGAAGGATATCAAGGATTGGTCCAAAATAATCCCACCATTTATTAAACCATTGTGGGAAATTATATTGGATATTTTGCTTAAAGTAAATTAACCATGAATGTTTTTTTTCTTTATTTTGCATGAAGAAGACATTGGTCCAGGCTAATTCATAGTCCCAATAATTATATCCAATTGGATCATAAGGCTGGGAAAATTTGGTTATTTTATTTGGATTTCCATATTCTGCTGGGGTGATTACCTTGAGAATCTGGATGGTTGAATGAGTAATAAACTCGGGGTCTTTTGGACTCTTATAGTGTTTGATGGAAATAGAGTTTGAATCAAGTAGAATAAACTCATAAAATTTTTGGGATTTAGTTGGAGAATGTGGTTTGAAATGAAATTGACGTCCTTTGAAGTCTTTGGGAAAAATCTTCACAGGAACCTTGGTTGGTTTATTATCCTAGTAGGATGGTTCCATTTGGATTACGTCTAGAAACTTGTTCTTTGAGACGTACGGTGTTTGAGGTTTTGGTTTCTGGGTAGAAATAGGTCTGGGTTGGATTTCTAAGGCCCTGTTTGGACGGTTAGAGATCTGCTTGTTTTTTAGGTTAGAGATCAAAACAGAAAGGCTTTCTTCCTGTTCATCTTCTGAAGCTATTTCTGTTAGTATTTGGGTGTCCTAGAGACAATCTTATGATTAAATAAGGACAGAGATGTAGACTTTTTTAATATTGTCGCAAATAAATAAAAGCACTCTTTATCTTGTTTCATAATTATGTCTCGATATTAATATTAATATATTATGAATAACTTGATAAACCCCGTGGAATAAAATAGGTGTCTCTTGAGTATCTGTGATGAGATCACAATAATGAGGATTCAAGAATACCGGATGTTTATTCCTAATTTTATGTTCCTAGTCTAGAGATCAAGGAAGCATAGACACTTGTAAAAACAGGAAGAGTCGAGTCTGACACGCTCCGACACGGCGACACGCTTCGACACGCTCCGACACGGTGTCGGACACGCGGTTGACTTTTTCCGACACGTTGACCATTCCGACACGCGAATTTGACCGTGTCTGACACGGTCAAATGGCATTTTCGTAATTTTTTTTTTTTAAAATTTATTTTTTTTAAAAGTTAAAATATATTAATAAAACTTTCACCTGATCATATCAATTTTATCTTTTTGTCTTTTTTCCCCTTAAGTAGATAAGAGATCATCTCAGCATCATTGTTGTCAATTCCTATCACGCTCTTGTTGTATCTTCTTCTCTCTGATTTCTCTCTAATATGATTTGATCTCTCTATCTGATATTATATATCTCTCATCCCAGTTCTTATTTTTTTTATTAAAGCTTCCATCTTTATAACGTGTTGATGGGTATTATTAATTTAATTTCACTTTTTTGTTAAATTATTAAATATTAAATGAAATATACACTATATAAATTAAAAATATTATTTAATATTAAAACGTGTCCCAACGTGTCGAAATCCATAATTTTTTAGGATTGACGTGTCGGAGTGTCGTGTCGTGTCGTGTCACGTGTCGCGTGTCGTATCGGTGCTACATAGCTAGAGATACTGAGAATGGGGTCAGTAATCTCGGGTAAGACTAGCACGACTTATCTATTTGTATATGGATACAAGGTATAGACCTCATGTGCTACATATATGGAGATGTCTTAGCTAAAGTCGTGGGTGGACCTATAAGGGTATAGCTCGCACTGAACGGATCCACAAAGAGACTCTATGAGGAACTCTCACAGAGAATATCATTAGAGTAGTCTCTTTATATTTGGGTATGTCTTTCCTAAGACCAGAAGTTATTACCTAGACTGTGTTCTAGAAGGCATGCTTTGATTGTGCACCTCGTCTGCCTGAAACATGGAGACTCATAAGTATACTGTTGAGCTTGTCCTGAAAGAACACAGGGCTAGGGTGATAAGCTGAAGGAATTCGTCAAATCTCTGTGAGAGATTAGGTTATCTGTAAACCGGAGAAATCAGGATGACATTTACAGGGACTCGGGAATCTATGCATAGTAAAAGAGATCATGAGCTGATCTGCCTTTAGAGTCTGTAAATTGAAGATTCCCTATTTCGAATAAAGCTTACCCTAAACCGCAGGGGTGATACGCTTCCTTACCCTAGGTTTTATGGGAAGGTAACCGAGACGAAAGGAAATATATACGGCAACCAAATATGTTTAATAGGATGATCAAATCATTAATCTAACTAGTTCTGGGGCAACAAAGCATTGCTAGTGCTCTGCGTTGTCATTAGATGGGTTGTGGGCTTATTGGGCCCAAGCCCATTTATGTCAGTGGCTAAGTTGGACCTAATGGGTCACACACAAACACCTAATTGTCTAGATGCTCTAGCATTAAAGGTATTGGGCCTAATAATAGTTATTAGCCCAAGAAGTTGTTTGGAACTCCACCTAAAGGGGTGGAGGGCGCATGGTTCATTGTAATGGGCTTGGATAGTCCAAGACATTACTAATTAATTTAATTAGTTAAATTAATTATCAAACATTTAAATTTTGAATTTTGGAATTCGAAATTTGAATTTTGAAATTTTGAATTTTGAATTTGAATTTCGAAATTCGAATTTTGAATTTGAAATTTGAATTTTGAAATTTGGATTTTGAATTCGAATTTTGAAATTTGAAAATTTGAATTTTGAATTTGAATGTTTGAACATTTGAATTTGAATATTTGAATGTTTGAATTCAAATATTTGAATTTGAATTGCCTATGAAAGGTTGTTTCATAACAAAAGGATAAGATGAGATCTTGTTGGAACAAATCACTAGTATCATGAGAGAATCTTTTGGACAAGATCCAAGGCCATATATGGCGCTGATTTGGGTTGTTGGTGAGCAAGATTTGCTCATCAAAATCAGCTCCAGAAGATTCAGTCAGTTGGGAGAAAATCTGAGTGAGTTGATTCAAATTTGAATGCAACTACTCAGATGTATCTGGTCACCTTTTTGGGCTATATGGGGCGCACCATATAGCTGATCTTATGAAGATTTCTGATCAGAATTTTGAATAGGTTTTTGAACCAATTCTCAAGAGAATATTCTAGGAGACTGTTAGCAATTTTTGAAATAAAACAGCTCCACTTCTCTCTCTCCAATCTGGCGCCTAATGATCAGATTTTTAGGAGAAAAATCTGATTGGTATTTTATTTTAAATACTCTCCTCTTATGCACCTATGTGGTTGTTGTTCCTCAAAGGGTTTTTCTGAAAACCTAGCCTATTCTCTCCTATCTCCTGCGCCACTTGTGAAGCTTTCACATTGAGAGCTTCACTTTTTCAAACACTTTCACCTAGCCTCCATCTTCACACATAGAGCGCCTAGCAAGCCTCTTAGTGGTGATCATCCGGTGGCTTCACAAGAAGGAGTTCTTGCACCTAGACGAGTGGGTGGTGTGGATCAACGTTAGAGGGTCTGAACCCTTCAGACCGGCCTTGATCATCTGGTGATTTCACGAACAAGGTAACATCATGCTTTCCTAAAGCATGATCTTGATGTGCATGTATATTCCGCAAAGAAAAATTTTGTTTTTCCCTCTTGCATGCATCGGCCTTCAAGGCCATTTCGAACTTTCAATTTCAGCCCAGGTTTTCTTCGGTAGATGCGTCAAACCTTGGTCTTGGAAGGCTTGAAGTGTTTGGATTGGCATTGCATAGTCTGCCTTGGATTGTTTAGAAGAGGAAGTATCCTCAACTCTTTGGGTAGATGACCCAGTTTGGGGTTGGGTAGATGACCCAGATTATTGTTGGGATGGAGACCCAATTTTTTCTAATTTTTTAGCTAACCCAGCCAGGATTAGCTTTCCTTTCCTCTCTTTAGAAGAGGTTGATTTTACCGATTTCGGCATGTCAAGACACTGTTTATCTTCCCTGCAGAAATTCACGAGTGAGATAATCAGGGAGAGAGTTTGAGGTGCCTTTGAGATATTCAATTTCAAAATCAAAAACACTTAAGATTGCTTGCCATCTAGCAAAAATTTGTTTAGATGCTAGATTCTTTACATCTTTTTGTAAAATGTCTTTTGTAGATTTGCAATCAACACGGATTAAAAATTTTTGATTTAATAAATCAGATTGAAATTTTGAAATTATAAAACAATTGCTAAAACTTCTTTTTTGACAGTGGAATACTTTTGTTGTGCTGAATTCCAGTGCTTTGAAGTGTATGCAATAATATGCTCTTTGTATGAGACTCTCTGTTTAAGAATGCCACCATAACCTATGTCAGAGGCATCAGTTTCAACAATATTGAAAGCCTGAGGATTGGGAAGATAAAGACAAGGAAGTTCCTTTAATTTAGCTTTGACCTGTTTGACTACGTCAGTATGAACATCAGTCCAGGGAGGAGGGTCTTTCTTAAGACGATTATGGAGAGGCTTGATCAGATTATTAAGCTGAGGAAAGAAGTCAGCTACATAATTTAAACAACCAAGAAATCTTTGTAGTTGAGTTTTATCAATGATTTGATTAGGAAATTTGTCAGCAAATTCAATAGCTCTACAAATTGGAGTAATAGTCCCTTGATAAATAGTATGACCGAGGAACCTGATTTTTGTTTGAAAAAGATTGATTTTTGATTTAGAAAGAGCTAAACCACTTTTCTTAATTACATCTACAAAAATATGAAGATGTTTGAAATGTTGATCAATAGATTGGGAAAAGACAAGAACATCATCAATGTAGACGATGGTGAAAGTTGAGTAAGGATTGAAGATATCATTCATGATTCTCTGAAATTCAGAGGGAGCATTCTTCAGTCCAAAAGGCATTATCTTCCATTCGTATTGACCAAACAGAACAGTAAAAGCTGTCTTGTAACATTCATTGTCATTGAGCTGGATTTGCCAAAACCCAGATTTCATGTCAAATTTAGAAAAGATTTTTGCTGAATACAAACGATTGAGAAGATCTTTCTTATTTGGAATCGGATACGAATCCATTGAAGTGCTTGATTAAGAGGTTTGTAATTGGTAACTAACCGTGGAGTTCCACGCTCAATTTCAGATTGCTTGTTGACATAGAAGGCAGAACAAGACCAAAGACTCTTGCTCTTCCTGATGAGACCATTAGCAAGGAGATCAGCAATCTCTTTTTGACAAAAGGCAAAAAGTTCACCACTCATTTGAATTGGACGAGCTTTGG
This sequence comes from Gastrolobium bilobum, assembly GCF_033153095.1. Classification (NCBI taxonomy): domain Eukaryota; kingdom Viridiplantae; phylum Streptophyta; class Magnoliopsida; order Fabales; family Fabaceae; genus Gastrolobium; species Gastrolobium bilobum. Next base: position 38,910 of record NW_026895812.1, on the reverse strand, counting down.
ATGGAATTTGCCTTTCATTAAAATCCTTTTCATAGGGAAGATCTACGATATGTTTTTTCCTTTGCCAAAAAGCATTTGGAAGATCAGAACAGATTGTATTCTGGATTTGTTCAAGCAAAACTTTGATCTTTTGTTGAACTTCGTGCTGCTTTAATTGATTTTCAATATTCTTAAAAGAAATTTCTTCTTTAAGGAAATTGATTTGCTTTTGTTTGTAATGGATAAAATTCAAATCTCTTATGATGGGTTTCTTAAGAAATTTAAAAATAATTGGTTTGTCCAAATGATAAGTAATTATACCTTCATCTGTGATAGTTAGATGAAAAAGAGATTTGATGAACGGAGTTCCAAGAATAACTCCATTTTTTAGATTTTTAACAAGGAGAAACGGTGTTTCAACTTTTAAATTATCATTTTCAATGATTGCTTTAGGAAGTTTATAATTAACTTGAAGTTTTGAACCACTAGCAGTACTAAGCCGTTCAGAAGTCTTATCAAAATATTTAGTAGGAATTAGACCTTCTTGAATGCAGTTTGAATCTGCCCCTGTGTCAAACAGAGCTTCAATTTCAAGGTCAAAGTTACCTACATTGAGTTTGATTGGGATGTAGAATTTTTGAATTGTTAATTGACTAATTAATCCTAAAAATTCTTCATCTTTAAGATTTTTATCCTCATCTGGTTTGGACAGAGTATTTTCCATACTCGTTCCTGTTGATTCTTCATTTTGTAATTGAAGAAGGATGTTCTGATGAGTTTGTTGTTGTTCTTTGATTTGTTTAACTTCAGTTTTGAGAATATTGATCTTAAACTGAAGATCTTGGACAGTTATAAGTTTGACAGTAATACTCTTTTCTAGTTTTTTAAGAGTATTTTTAAGATTAAACTTATTAGGAACCAACAACTCTTTAGATTTAGAAGAACTGGTTTCCAAAGATGATTTTAACTTTTCTAAGTAAGCTCTCTTTTCTTGGGGATTACTGATTGAATCTATGACTTCAAACAAAAGATCTTGTTCTTTAGTCAGGACATTAATTTCTTGCGAGGACTGTGAATCCTCACTAGAAGATAAATCATCTTCATGGATTTGATTTAAGTCTTCAGAAGATTCTTATCCAGATTCTTCATCAGAGGATTGGATTAGAAGATTATTGATTTGTTCTTCAATAGATGGATCTTAATTTATGTTATTTAGTTTCTTCTTAAGCCTACAATATTTACTAATGTGACCGGGTTTACCACAGCTATAACAAATAGTTGGTTTAATTGGTTTGGATGTATTTTGTAATCTATTTGTTTCAGTATTTGGCTTAGGATTTTCATTTTTAAACCTTTTATTGTAATTTGGTTTCTTACGAAAATTCCTAAAAGTTTTAACCTGTTTTTGTTCTTGTTTTTATATTTTTTTGGTTTTGTAGTACAAGGTAGACCAAATTGTTCACAAAATGATCCTAGATCTTTACAATTTTGAGTCTTTTCTTTTGCAAGTTGACGTTGGATTTTATCATCTTGAAAGATTTTTAAATCTACCTTTTGGATATAAGCAACTAATTGTCCATAACTTAATTGCTCATAAGGGATATCTCCAGTTGGAGATTGATGACGAATTTTATCCCTAACTTTGTCTCCTAAAGATTTTGGAAGACCAGCTAAGAATTTTTCTTTCCAGAAAGGTTGTTGACTGTCATCTCGAGTGTAAACCCTAGTAAGGAAGTATCTTTATACCAACGAAAGTCAGCTAAGGTTCTGCATTTAAGATTGGATAGGAGTTCAGCAGAACGATCTTTCCATAAAGATGGATGACCAATAAAGTGTTGGATAATGGTGAAAATTAATTGATTAACAGCATCTGGAATAGTTTTATCATTAGAGATTATTGGAATGCCATCAGGATCAATTTTAACAGCATTAAGAACAAAATTCTTTTCATCTTCAGAAAGATAATTATCCCACCAACCTTTGAGTTGACCAGAAAAGCCAGAGACAATAATATTGACAATAATTGCTTCAGAACAGTTATGAGAAGTTTGATAGGCAGTTGCAACCATAGTCATATGGTGCAGAGTATTGAGTATTGATGTCGTGACGGCGTGTGTAACCCAGGAGTGGAGGCACGTGGAGGTGCGTGAGACACCGGACGGTGATGGGTCCAACAACGTTCGACTCGTCGGAGCTTTCCGGGATGAATGGTACCTCCACCTTCTCGATTGCAGGTCTGTAAGTATGTTTTATGGATTTGGGCAGTGTTTTGGTATGTTTTGGAATAGTTTCCAGCCTTGATAATGGCTGATTTAGGGTATGAACGAACCCGCTCTTGATACCATATTGAAATATAAAAGAAATTATTTTTCTATATATTGATTGTATGAATAAATTACATAAGGAGCACTTATATAAGAAAGAATAGCTAAGAATGACTTAGCGATGAGTAATCAATCCTATCAATGAGTCATCTATCATATCTACTAATTAATAGGAAATAAAAACTGAAATATTTGAATCCTGATTTCCTATACTCTAGGAGTATTGTATCTCTTCACTCCACTCCACTATTGCAAACCTCCACTGTCGCTGGCTTACGTTGTTAGTAGAGCATTCTTACCATATTTTCATATGGGAATAGGAATTTAAAGTTCCCACAGACGGCGCCAATGAATTGCTTGTGTATGTCAGAGCCACAGATGTATCCCTTAAGGGGTGAAGTATGTAAATCTAGGGGTACTCTTAGTAGAAATGGTATGGACCAAGGTTCTATTAGAGTTTCCCAGGTGCTATATCTCAAAGGGGGAAGTGTGTAAATGGCTATAGTGGTTATACATTCTTGCAGAGTAACAGCTCGTGAATATAATAGATGAGAAGTGTCCCTTCACTGGGAGAAGAGAGTATTTAGAGAGGAGAGGTCACTCTCCAAGCGTGGGGGAAAGAATGGGGAGTGGGAGACAAGAGCTGTACCACCTAGCCAAGCCTTATCTCTGAAACAAGGCATGTCGCACCGACTGACAGTGCACAGTGGGCAGCAGTGCAGGGATAAAGGGAATCCCTTGGGGGTGCCCTGCAGAAAGTTATAGATGTGGGCTATTAAGATTAGACCCAACTTGCTGGGCTTAAAAGGGCTGGCCAAAACAGAACTCATCCTTAAAATAAACACTAAATTATGGTCATTATCTAGATCTATCTGAAGACACATGTTTGGAAATCCAAATAAGTGAAATTCTCTCAATAGAATTCGTTTGAGTTTAGAGGAAAGGCCTTGAATGCATAAAAGCTTATGTACAAGTGTAGTCATTGGAGATGGAAAGTTACAAAGGAAAAAATTAACAAAGTAGAATTATTTTACACCCGTGTAAGTTACACTTTCAATCTTGTCTGTTGATTCTATTTATATCTAACTACTTTGCTTTATTAGATATGTGAGCTGTTAAATGTAACCATATCAAGAGTTAAGATTGAGTGTAAGACTTTTTATTCTTACAGTGGTGTAAGAATAAACTACCCCAATTAACAAATATATAGAAATTCATAGATGGAAAAGATGTACCTGATATAGCAAGAACATTACCAACATCATCAGTTGAAAAGTTCAAACCCCCCAATCTTCGAGGACTCACAGCCCATAATGAGAAAACCTAACAAAAATGTAGAATGGTATTTGCATATAGCCAATTAGATGAAATATCATTTTCTAGAACACAATAAATAGATGCCTGAATGGATTGATATTAAGTAGGAATACTACCTCTTGATAAGTAATATCATGAAGTGAGGTAATACAGTAAACAAGGATAGATGACATTAAGGGCCAATTTAGGAGAATGTTTTCATCTTTTTGAATCATCTTGTCTTTGCCAGCCCCACTTCTTCCATTTTCTGAAGCTTCAGTGTTATCAATGGACTCATTGTTACCATTGTGGTTGTGAAGTGTCTCCTGCAGTGATGCATGATGCAAATATTTTGAAACAATTTTGTTGACCAAAGATGTAAAACTTTATAGTGTGTGTCTCTATAAATATACAGACATATATATCAAACATTATACGCAAATGGTTCTATATTCTGATAAGTCATCATACTAATGTTAGAATAAAAGTCAAAAAACATAAAGAGAGTAGAGATATTTGTAGTTAATGCAAGATATGTTAGAACTAAAGACACATACCGGAAGCCAAATGCAGGCAATTGCTACTGCAAATGCTAAAGCTGATATCATAAAGCAGGGCAAGAAATATGGAAACCTGCAACGAGATTTATGTTTTGACAAATGAAACTCACAACAAGAATTTAAACAAGAAAGAGGGAAAACAAAATTGAAACATTATCTTTTATAAAATAAAACAACAAAAATCTACTTACTTATCCCAAAAGGAATCTTTTGGAAATAGATGTGGGTATTTCAATGCTGGCTGTAATACAAAATTTCCCAAAATATTAGAGAAATAAGTAACAGAAAGATTTATTTAAATGTGGCAGAAGAGACAAATAATTCATGGCTTTTCTAAAGAAGTATTTCATCGTGGAAGGAATAAATAAACCACTTCCATCAGGTGAGGAAAATCCTAGTATGCAGTATTACCCTTGCATGTTTACAAAAATGTTGTTTCCTGAATTCGAATCCCAACATAATAAAAATCGAAAATTACCTGAGCCAAATAACCTCCCAATGCTGGCCCAATGACTAAACCTACTCCCCAAGCTGCAGCAACCTGAAATCACATCACACTTTGAATTATTATGTTGTACATGTTATTCTAAGAAATGATAGTCGACAAAGGCTAGTGAGGCTTACAATTGAGAGTGCTTGAGCTTGGTGCTCTTCTCTACAAATTTCAGTAGCATAGGCCTGTTAATAGAAAAGGTTAAGCAATAATTAGATGGAATAATGGATTTACTTAAAGAACCCTGAAATTATACAAATTCAAACTCTTAATTTTGAAACATTAAATTGCTAATTATCCCTTGATATATATATAAAAGCACCTTTATTGGTCCAAGCAAACCATTTAAACTTCCAAGAAGAAATCTCATGCTAATAGCCATCCAAAGATTTGTGCTAAGACCAAATAGTGTGTTGAAAATGACACTGAAAAATCAAGCATCACTGTTGTTAGGGGAAAACATATTTACATAGTTTGAAAGAAACCATATCCACCTGAGTGACATATATATATACTTACATTGAAATAAGCCCTATAATTATAACAGGTTTTCTACCATAGCGATCTGATGTTACTCCCCATAATATAGATGTTAAAGTTCTGCCAAGCATGTATGCAGATCCTATAACAATTTTGAAGTCATAAAGGAATCAATAAGAACTTACAAGTAATGTAGAAGACATCAAAGAATGGAAGTACTAAAAGAAATCTTACCCACGTAACCAGCATATGCACTGATATCTTCCTCTTTTTCTGCAATATTAAAATCCTTTACCTGAATACAAATATTTATTATATGTATATTTCAATGTTACAATATTGAGGATGAATATTATGTGCAGCAGTAACTAAGGTCAATCATTAACATAAGTTTGATTTTTTGAGTATTTCATAACTAACGAGAAAGGAAAAGGGGAATGCAATTAGAAAGTGACATTGGGACATCTAGAGTCTTTTTTACCACTGTAATCTTTAATTAACAATTAATTATTAAATTGATCCTGCTTATAAACTATCGCAAAAATTTAACTTTTTCAACAAACATAATACCAATTTGCATCTGTTTGACCGTTGACCCCTAAGATACTCGGGTATCCCACTCCCTACTCGGATATATTTCGCGAAATATAATTATTCTTACACAAGTTGAGTTTTTAACCGGATAAGGCACCTGGATACCCGGGTATGCATTTATTTACCCGGGCAGAGAGGGGGATACCCGGGTATCTCAGGGAGCATATAAGCCATTCATCGATTATTGCGCAATTGGGAGCATATAAGCAATTAGCTGATCTAGATGATGCACAAATTTCTCTGCTTGCCAAGGCAATAACAGTATATCCTTTGAGATGAAAGCCCCATTAGTGTTACTTCTCAGCGAGAAAAGGAGTTCCATAGACCATGCGATGCTGTTGTCCAACTTGGATTCTAGAGGTCATGGGTTGATGAAATGCGTCAACGTTTTATGGTCAGGGACCCCGAGGTGGACCATGCGAGGGCTCAACTCAGTACGCTTCGCGAGAGGCATGATCATCTAACTCGGGAGCTTCACAAGACAAAGGATGAAATGAATGACTTTGTTGATGCCCAAAAGAAGTTTCACGATTTTTAGTGATATGGAAGTTCCACCTCTAGACCATGGTTTGTGTGGATTTTCTGTTTCTTCTCTTTAGATATGGATATTGGACTTCTTTGCAATGCTTCTAAGATTTAAACCTTCCAAGGATGAAACTTTTCTTTGGTTATGATAACTCAGGTTCAACTGTTTTTTTCCGACTTTAAGGTCATTTTTATACCGTTTTATATATGTAAGGACATGCAAAATTCTGCACTTGGAATGTTCTATTAAGTTCATGACTTAATAAGAATAAATGAGTATGCTGTTATTTAAGTTTAAATCTGTAAGTTTTGGTGTTGCTCTGTGAATTTTATACAAGCGTCGTGGATTCTGTTCTTACGAAAAACTGGGAAATGCCAAGGTTCCCTGGGTCCTATTTTTTCTATCTGCTCATAGTCCTACTTTTTCTTTTCACAAATCCGCCCCTATTGTCAAACCTGTGATCTTGCTGTAATGAATAGATATCTGGTGTCCCCCTTCCCACCCGGATAAATAATTCAAGCTATTTTCCAGATTTTGAACAATACTCGGATATTTCACTTGACTACTCGGATAGGGTGAAATTTTCAAAATATACCCAGGTAAATGCCTATGTACCTGGGTATTTTATGTTGTGCACAGTAAAACAGGGGCAGATGGGTGATATGTTTTGGTTGAAGGTCGAATTGATAATTAATTATTAAATAAAGGCTACAATGGTCAAAAAACCGACATCTAGAATTTAGCAATTATCAGTTTAAAATCTAAACTATATTGTATGAGCAATCATAAATTGTTATATTTAACCGTAAGAGTTGTCAAGTGGCAATACAAGTCCTAGGACGGACGAATTGTTTGAAATCTAAAGAAAATCTTTAGTGCTAGAGCTAGATGATTGTTACGCTACTTGACTTAGAATTAGTCTCATATCTATATGGCCCCTTTTCCTGCCTGGTATATGGGAATACTCGAGGGACCCAACTCATCGAAAAGAGATAATTAAGGTCATGGAATCAATTGTTATATTGAGGAAAAACAGTGAATAGTACTTTGCAATTTGAAGAAATGTTTCTAATTATTGAAAAAGGGTTTCTGTATATTGATTTTGAATAAATTACATGAGTGTATATTTATACAAGAAAGAATCGCTAAGAATGACTCAGCGATGACTAATCAATCCTAATCACAATCAATTCTAATCAATCACAATCAATCCTAATCAATCCTAATTAATAGGAAATAAAAAACGGAAACATATTTGAATTCTGATTTTCTACACTCCCCCTCAAGTTGGGAGGTAAATGTTGATCATTCCCAACTTGCCAATCAAGTCTTCAAATGCCGGACGGTGTAGGCCCTTGGTAAGGATATCTGCAGTTTGCTCTTTGGTTGGAACATATATCATACGCACACTTCCATCATCTAATTTTTCTTTGATGAAGTGACGATCAACTTCCACGTGCTTTGTTCGATCATGATGCACATGATTTTGAGCAATGCTAACAGCTGCCTTGTTGTCACAATATATTTTTATTGGTAGGGAATATGAAATCTTCAATTCTTGAAGAAGTCTTCTCAACCAGATTCCTTCACAAACTCCATGAGCTAAAGCTTGAAATTCTGCTTCAGCACTACTTCTTGCAACCACTGTTTGCTTTTTGCTTCTCCAAGTAACAAGATTTCCCCACACATAGGTGCAATAGCCTGAGGTAGATCTCATGTCTACTGATGAGCCTGCCCAATCTGCATCAGTGTAGATTTCAATTGTCCTTTTATACCCCTTTTTAAAGAATAATCCTCTTCCAGGAGTGTTCTTGAGGTATCTAAGCACCCTATAGACTGCACTAAGATGCTTCTCCTTGGGTGAGTGCATGAATTGACTAATCATACTCACCGCACAGGTAATGTCAGGACGCGTATGAGATAAGTAAATTAGTTTACCAACCAATCGCTGATATTGTTCTTTATCCACCTCATTCCCATCTTCAATACCTAACTTGGTATTAGGTTTCACAGGTGTCTCAGCAGGTTTACACCCTAACATTCCTGTTTCCAACAAAAGATCTAGAACATATTTCTTTTGTGTGAGAGTGATGCCTGTTTTGCTCCTAGCAACTTCCATACCAAGGAAATATTTGAGAGAGCCAAGGTCTTTGAGTTCAAATTGAGCTGCTAGAAATTTCTTCAAGGTGTTCAATTCCTCAATATCATCACCTGTAAGAATTATATCATCTACATATACAATAAGAATAGCAATTTTACCATCCTTAGAGTGTTTGTGGAAGAGAGTATGATCAGTCTGTGCTTAAATGAAGCCTCTTCTTTTGACTGCTTGTGTGAAATTTGTCGAACCATTCTCTGGGAGATTGTTTCAATCCATATAGAGACTTTTTTAGTTTACACACTGATCCATTTCCCTTTTCAAAACCAGGTGGAGGATCCATATAGACTTCTTCATGTAAGTCACCATTTAGGAATGCATTCTTCACATCTAACTGTTGCAGAGGCCAATCTAGGTTGGCAGCAAGAGATAAGAGAACTCAGATGGTATTGACTTTAGCAACCAGAGCAAAAGTCTCATGATAATCTATCCCATGAGTCTGAGTCTGAGTGAAACCCTTTGCAACCAATCTTGCCTTGTATCTGTTGATGCTATTATCTGCATTGAATTTTATTGTAAACACCCATTTTCATCCTACTGTCTGTTTTCCTTTGGGTAGGGTCACTATCTCCCAAGTTCCATTTCTTTCTAAAGCATTCATTTCTTCAAAGACAACATCCCTCCATTTTTGATCATCGAGAGCCTCATGTATATTTCTCGGTATCTTTGTACTATCCAACATAGTATTGAAAGCACGGAACCCTGGGGACAACTTTTCATATGAAATATGATTAGAAATAGGATGAGTAGTACAAGATCGAGTACCTTTTCTGAGAGCAATGGGCAAATGAAGATCATTTTCACCATGACACTCAAGTATTGGAGTGCTGGAACTAGAACATGGTTCAGAATTCTGGCAGTGTAGAGGCTCTGGGGTATTCACACTTTGAGGAGGCTTTCGCCTGCTATAAACTTGTCCCCATTTTGAGGAGGTTTCTGATGGTGAGGATTCTGTAGCTCCCCATGTTTCCAAAAGTAGAGGTAATACTGTGGCATCAGTAGGTTCCCATGACTGATCTTCATCTACTCCTATAGACTCCCCCTGAAGAGAAGTCAAGGGGAAGAAAGAGTCATTCTCAGAAAAGGTGACATCCATAGAGACAAAGACCTTACGAAGAGAGGGTGAATAACACTTATAGCCACGTTGAGTAGGAGAATAACCAATAAAGACACACTTGAGAGACTTAGGATCAAGCTTAGACCGTTGATGGGGGGGAATATGGACAAATACAACGCAACCAAATAACTTGAGAGGTAAGGAGGAGACGCCTCGGAAGGAAGGGAAGGTACGAAAAAGACTAGAAAGAGGAGACTGAAATTTTAGAATATGAGATGGCATTCGATTTATCAGATACGAGGCAGTGAGAGCTGCCTCTCCCCAAAGATATTTAGGAACAAGCGTGGTAAACATAAGAGCCCGAGCAACTTCAAGTAGATGTCAGTTTTTTCTTTCCGCAACTCTGTTTTGTTGGGGTGTGTCAGGACACGAGCTTTGGTGAAGGATGCCATGTTGGGAAAGATATTCTCCAAGAATAGAGTTAAAATACTCTTTGCCATTATCTGTACGAAGAATTTGTATAGCAACTTGGAATTGGGTTTGAACCATGGCATGAAATTTTTTAAACACGGATGCAGCATCGGACTTGTCCTTTAGGAGATATACCCAACAGACTCGGGAATGGTCATCAATGAAGGTAATGAACCATCGAGTACCTGAAATATTTTTAACACGGGCTGGACCCCATATGTCACTCTGAATTAAGGAAAATGGGGAAGAGTCATGGTGAACTTTAGAAGGATAATGAGCACGAGTATGCTTGGCAAGTTGACAAATATCACAAGAAAACAAACTAGGACTATTATTAATAAATAAGTTTGCTAACAACTTCTGAAGATAAATAAAATTTGGATGGCCTAGCCTACGATGCCACAACATAACATCATTACATGAATCAAAAGGAAACATAGAGTTTTTTTCTACGAAAACAGCTTCATGAGTCACATCTTCCTCAAAGTAGTAAAGTCCACCATCCTCTCTAGCACTGCCAATCATCCTCTCCGAGCCCTGTTCCTGAAAAACACAACCATGTGGAAAGAATTTAGCAAAGCAATGCAACTCAGAAGTTAGCTTGCTAATGGAAATGAGATTACAAGCCAGAGAAGGAACATAAAGAACTGATGTCAAATTAACCAGCTCAGAGATTTTAATGGTTCCATGTCCCGCAATCTAGGAAAAACTGCCATCGGCGATCTTGACCCGAGAGGGTTCAGAATATGGAGTGTATGAACAAAACAAGCCAAGATTACCTGTCATATGATCAGAGGCTCCAGAATCAAGGATCCAATGATTTTGAATATCAACATGGAAAGTTGTACCTTGCTGGACCACATTACTAGTGGCCTTAGGAGGTTGAGTCAAAAGTCTCTGAAGTTGTTCAAACTGAGTCTTGCTAAGAAAGACACCATCAGAGTCAGGGGATGCATGGGGCTCATCAACCTTGTCATCAGTAGAGACCTGATATGCACGACCTTTTTTTTGTCCTTTGGGCTTCCAATTTGCAGGTTTCCCGTGGATTTCTCAACATTTCTCACGGGTATGACCAATTTTATTGCAGTGGGTGCACCATGGACGACCATCCCGTTTTGATTCTCCAGAGGAACGGTCAATGGTACGGTTGGAAGCTAATGCAGACATATCATCAAACTTATCAAGCGACTCTTTTTCTCCCAGCATAACTCTCCGTCTACTGGCTTCTCTACGAACTTCAGCAAAGGCGTCAGCAAGTGAAGGTAACAGTCGCTGCCCCAATATTCGAGCACGAACCTCATCAAGATCTCAGTTGAGTCCGACAAGGAAATCATACAGTCTTTCCTTCTCCAAGTGTTTTTTAAATTGGGTATTACCTTCCAATCCTTTAAGATCGGATGCATAATAAAAATCCAATTCCTGCCATAAATTTGTTACTGCAGTAAAATATTCAGTAATAGTCATACCCCTTTGACGAAAGTCTCTCAACTTATTTCTCAGTTCAAAGACTTGAGAGGTATTCTCCAGATCTGAGTAACTTTTTTGAACAGCATCCCAAATTTCCTTGGTAGTATCGAAGAACAGATAGGTTTGGCCAATCTGTGGTTCCATGGAATTAGTCAGCCAAGCCATGACCAAGGAATTATTAATCTCCCAATCGTCATAATCAAGAGAATCCTCAGTAGGTTTCTTAATGTTTCCCTCGAGATAGCCCATCTTACCCTTTGCCCAGATGACCAACTTAACCGATTGAAACCATTGCAGAAAATTCTTACCGTTCAACCGGTGATTAGTGATCTGCAAACCTAAGTTGTCTCCAGAGGGCTGAGAATTTGGGGCAGATGAGGAGGCGAAAGAACAATTCAAGGAAGCCATGAGTAGAAAGTGAAGGTTTGACCATGGACACCAAATTTTTTTTTCTCCGATTTGATATCTGACCACTGGAACAGGGACAGAGGAGGCCGACGAGGTGATCTGGGCAGCTCGCGCCGGAAAAAAAATCCGGGAAGGCGGCGTGTGGACTACACGTGCCGGAGAGGAGCCGCGCGTGTGGCGGCGCGTGGGAGGTCTGACGGCGACGGGTCCGGCTGCGTTCAACTCGTCGGAGCCTTCTGAGTTGAATGGTACCTCCACCTTCTTGATTGGAGGTCTGTAGGTATGGTTTTCTGGGATTTGGGTTTAGGTTGGATTGTGTTTGGGTGGTTTTGGGATGATTTCAGCCTTGAAGGTGGCTGATTTAGGGTAGGAACGAACCCACTCTTGATACCATATTGAAAAAGGGTTTCTGTATATTGATTTTGAATAAATTACATGAGTGTATATTTATACAAGAAAGAATCGCTAAGAATGACTCATCGATGACTAATCAATCCTAATCACAATCAATTCTAATCAATCATAATCAATCCTAATCAATCCTAATTAATAGGAAATAAAAAACCGAAACATATTTGAATTATGATTTTCTACACTAATAATTGTCTCTTAGGATTAGCTGTTAATTCGAGAGAGTTTTATTTGAAATAAATTCTATTTAAATTGAAATTTGAAGTGGTCTCGTTGTAGCAAGAAGCAGGAACTATGGTTAAGTTAAGGAGAACATTTCGAAGTTGTCTCATTATAGCATAAATTTAGGTCTCCTTGTAGAAGAAAGGTTCCTTTAAAAATGGAACAAAAGTTCTACTGCATAGTTTTATCCAAGTAAAGTAGACCAGCAGAATGGAAACTAATTTTTAAAAATAATATAATAATTTTTTTGACTAAACAGAGAACTAGTACTCAAATTCATTTTTTGAAATGATGAAAATAATTATGAAAAAGATCAACAAGAAGAAAAAACAGTGACGAATAAAGCAAAATGTGTATGAACATCTTAACTGATCATTAAGTTAGTGGTGAGAGCCCAATATGTAATCCCAACGGGGGAGTGTGGTTACTATAGGGGTACCTAACACAGCTATGGTGAAGACCAAGACTAGGTGTTCCCAGCAATGAAATATACAGAGTGGAGGTATGGTTAGTGGTTATGAGGGCTCTTCAAATGGACATGGTAATGGCTCATAAGTTCAAGTTAGTATCATATGGTGAGGAAGGGGGTATTTATAGGCCCCAACTTGATGGGAGAGTGTGCCAAGTCAAATGGTATGGGGGAAGACAAAGTAGCTTGGCCTAGTTGGAGCAAGGCGCCTTGCAGCTATTGTCTGCTGACAGCAACTGCTGTGTAGGGAAAGATGAGAGGGAGCATTTTAGTGCTCCATATTAGGTACCTGCGGAGACAAAAGGGATGAGGGGAGCCTTCCAAGGTAATCCATTTTGATATTTTATGTTGGGGAGCTGGTCTGCTATTCAGGTAGTGCCAGTATAGCTAGTCATTTAGGGCTGAGGTGACTTGGGCCTGCTTTGCCGGGTTGGTGGATTGGGCCGGCCAGAACATAAGTAAAGGTAGAAACAAAAATGCTGAAATCAATATGGTAACTCCCCAAAACATTGCTCTACATAAGCATTCAGAGCAACCTCCAAGAACTCAAAATGTCACAGAATCAGAGCATGCATCATGTGACAGTTAACTATAAATCCAAGTAGAAAGTTAAACTCACCATGAAATAAACGAAGGGAAAGAGTGATGATACAGGCAACGCTGCACATGACAAAAGAAAGATACATTAGAGAGAAGCATAGAAGCTGTTTCAATCAGCTAACTGAGGAATGCATAGACATGATATAACATAACGAGTTAATACATAGAACACAACCATGATTATAGTTTGAATATGGTTAACTGAATTAAAACCATAACAAGTTCAAATTTTTCACACAACTATTATTGGAGTCACTCAATTTTTAGCTATGGTACTCAATTTCATATGTTAAATGAGGAAGATGAAACCATAATGAGTTCAACCAATCACAACTAATGAGTGGTTTTTTTCTCTTAAAAACAAAATTTCTCAAAGGAAAAAAACAATTATGGACTCAGATTTGTTCCCTTATGGCCTCGCAACAGAAAGTACAACTTGAAAAATAGTAGTATTGCAATTTTGGCAGAAAAGAATGAAAATCTTACAAAAAGTATAAGCTTGTTGCAATCATCAATCAAAAGGGAAGTATTTTCTGTTTTAAAATCAGACACCATTTCTGTTGAACTTTTGCAATTTTTGCAACCTCTATGTTAACGTAAGACCTTGCCAAAACTGGAAGCTCTCACATGGCATATTCAAATAGAAACGCTAGAATGGTAGCATCAGCAAACTTAGCTCTTAAAATCAACGCAAAAGAATTAGGAACATGTTCAAAAGTGAAAATTCAGTTCAGTTCTTACTGCCACATAACACTGCCATCCAAATATAAGAAAGATTTAGAATGGAAACATCACTTTTCAGCTCTTTTGCTTGATCCACCTTACAACCTGGGCAGTTCTCATAATACTTTTTCTTCAACAATGGTTGTTCAACATTCTCCTCTTCCATGTTTGAAAGAGAACTTCACTTCTTGTTTCACACAGGTTCCTCCACTCAAAATCCTTCTATATGCGACTTCCAACAAAGAACACAAAATTCCCAAAAGGACTAGTGAGAAAGAGAGATATCAAAGACAATGATGCTTTTGGCACCTTCTTCAAGTCCACCAGAAGTAAATACATGCTACTCAAAAGGTGACGTTATGTTCATTCAGATTTGACATTTTAACTTGAATAATTGAAAAGGCTTACTTGTATTATGCTATGTTGTACGGATACGAAACGCGAGATACATTCCGCGACAACGTTATATTTAGAACACGTTTTAATATTATATAATATTTTTAATTTATGTAGTGTATATTATATTTAATATTTAATAATTTAACATAAAAATAAATTTAAATTTATAATATCTATCAATTTTGTAAAGAAACACAAGATATCTCATATGTTTATATTAAACTCAATAAAATCATAATTGTAATCCAACAAATCTAATAGTTAGAACTCAAAATGTAACGCAACGTAACTTTTGAAACTTTTTTGAGTCTTTGCAACAAGTATTGGAGTGTCAGGAAGTGTCGGAGTATCAGTGAGTCTCGAAAAGTGTCGGACACGACACGTCAAAATATTTTTGAAGTATCGATGCTTGATAGCTTATATGTTTACTATCATAGGTTTTAATGTTTGTTCTTTTTAAAAAATAATAAATATGTAAATGAGTGATGAATTTCATTTATAATTAAGCTTAAACTATTAAAATATAAATAAAATAAACGTAATCATGAATGACACTCTAAAAGCATTTAGAAATTTCAAAAGCATATAAGAATTTATATCATACGAGAAAAAAATGCTTATGACACATTAGCGAAAACACATAACTTCACATTTGATAATGTGACATAATTAAGGTGTAGAGACATAAAAAACAATTATGATTAAATAATAAAATTATGTTATATATATATATATATATATGGGACATGTTATATTTAGAAAATTTTTTGTTTACAAACTCTTATAAATTACAATATCTTCTCTCGGGAGAACACTAATCATACTATCTTTTCCTGGAAGAACATAGTGCAATTTGCATAAATTTATAAAAAAATTTATAAACGAATCATTTTCCTATATATATATATATATAATTGTATACTATAATTCATATTAAAATTAGAGAAAAAGACTTCTCATCTTGCATGAGAAGTCTCCTCTTCTACCACTCTCATTTTGATATTCGTGTCAATCACTTTTCTATTTTTTATTTTTCTTTAAAGTGGATCTCATCTCTTTTTTTCTTTATAGAAAAACTTGAATCTCACATCCAACACGAAAAATTATAAGCCCTTAAAATTATATATGTGAATTTAAACATAATTCATGTCACTGTCATAAATATACTAGATTTGATTTGATTTCTGATATGATATGACAAAGTATAAAATCGCACGTCAAGGCCTTGGTCAACAAGTTACATAAGGATTCTGAAAGTAGGAAAACAAGTAAACAACTCAAGCTAAAAGACAAGAGCAGTTTGTACAATTAATAAAAATATTAATAGATTAAATTTCTAAACAAACCAATGAATTGGTCCAATTGTTAAGAAGCACAAATCTGAACTAATGACTCATGTCTCTCCAATCTCCTCTCAATCTCATTTTCGTATCTGCCATACAGACCGAACAAACGTGAAGAGTTACGCATAAAAAGTGACTAAATAAAAAATTAGGATACAATATAAAAGAGTAAATTTTTTATGAGAAATTGTTTTCTTATGCTACAAGCCTACAAGAGAGTGTTCCTTCCTACTCTCCTCACATCAAAAATTGAATCCCATTTTTTTTCTTTTTTTTTTCTTCAAAAAAATGGATGGCCCACTTAATTTTGTGTCAGCATAAGATAAGATTTGTTATCTGTTGCATAAGAAAAATAATGCCCATTTTTAATTCTTTATTAATAAAAATTTAACTACTATAATAAGGGTTATAAATATTTTTTATATATTAATTATAAATTAATCTAAAATTTAAAATTTAAAATCCTAAAATTAAGAAAAATTCCTAAAATAAATATAACGGCAATTAACCTTTAAAAATAAATAAATAAATAATTATAATTAAATCATTTAAAATACATTCCAAATCTTAAATATCAAATTATGCCAACTATGTTATTTTTCTTTTCTTATGAAACAAATCACAATTATATATGCTACTTTATTAGGTCTAGGATTTGATCGTAATTTGTTATATTTTAAATAATTGTTTCTTCCAACAATTGGGTCATACTTATTAGACCACAATTATGCTTCAATCTCAACTTCTTGAATCAATTTTTGGGTCATATACAATGCGCTGATTGCAAGTACATCATTCTCCCCTGTTAGAAAAAAATTTGTCCTTGAATCTTCTTCATCTTTACTGATATCAACCTTTTTTTGGTAAAAACTCAATGAAGAATTCTTTCTCTATTAGATCTTCATCATCAGATTCTCTATCAGATTTATCATAGATTGGATTATCATCAACTTGAAAAAGGGTTATGAAATATTATTGATTTGTATTTGAATCTGTACATAGGGGTCTCTATTTATAGAGACTTATTGACCTAATTTTGACCTAATGGGCTTGGCCCAATATACAAGTAACAGACTAAATAAATACAAATAAATGACTACATAATTACTATTTACAACACTCCCCCTCAAGCTGAGGAATAGATATTTATTATTCCCAGCTTGCTAGCAAGTTCTTGAAATCTATCTGAAGGAAGCCCCTTTGTCAATAGATCAGCTAATTGACGCCCAGTGGAAATGTATGGAGTGGTAATCAACCCGCTATCAAGTTTCTCTTTGATGAAATGGCGGTCGACCTCAATATGTTTAGTCCGATCATGTTGAACTGGATTATGAGCTATACAAATAGCGGACTTATTATCACATAGCATCTTCATAGGTCCCTCACATTTTATTTTTAGATCATCAAGTACAATTTTCAGCCACAGTAACTCACAAATGCCTTGAGCCATAGCTCGAAATTCAGCTTCTGCACTTGATCTGGCGACCACATCTTGTTTCTTACTTCTCCATGTCACCAAGTTACCACAAAGAAACATGCAATAACCAGTGGTAGAACGACAGTCAGTCACGGATCCAGCATAATCAGCATCTGTGTAGACTTCTATCTTAGACTTCTAAAGATAGATTTCCATCACGTCGGAATAACAACCCTTTACCAGGAGTACCTTTCAGATACTGAAGAATTCTCTCTACTGCCTGCATATATTTCTCCTTTGGATCGTGCATAAACTGACTGACAACACTAACAGCATAAGCTAAGTCTGGTCTAGTATGGGCCAAATATATCAATTTCCCAACTAGCCGTTGATATTGTCCTTTATCAACTGGAGGACTCTCCTCTTCATAGCACATCTTGTGATTCTGCTCAATAGGAGTATTAGAGGGTTTACACTCGAGCTTTCCTGCTTCTTTGAGAAGATCAAGAACATATTTCCTCTGGCTGATAAAGATTCCTTTGCTCGAATGAGCTACTTCTATCCCTAGGAAATATCTCAGTTTCCCAAGGTCTTTGACTTTAAACTCAGAGGCAAGCCGTGTTTGCAGAATCTGTCTCTCCACAAAATCATCACCTGTGATAATAATATCATCAACATATACAAGGAGCACAGTAAGCTTCCCATTTTGGAAGTGCTTGAAAAAAAGAGTGTGATCTCCTTGACTTTGTTTATATCCTAAGGTCATCATAACCTTAGTAAACTTTCCAAACCAGGCACGAGGTGACTGCTTCAATCCATACAAGGCCTTTTTTAATTTACAAACTTTATTTTCTCCCTTCACAGAATCAAAACCAGGCGGAATTTCCATGTAGACTTCTTCTTCTAACTCACCATTGAGGAAAGCATTCTTCACATCAAATTGGTTTATATCCCAATTGTAATGGGCAGCAAGGGATAACAAAACTCTCACCGTATTCATCTTTGCAACTGGAGCAAATGTTTCTTCATAATCAATGTCATAGGTTTGAGAGTAACCTTTGGCAACTAATCGAGCTTTGTATCTCTCAAGAGTTCCATCAGAATTATATTTCAGGGCATAAACCCATCTGCACCCTACTGCTTTCTTTCCAGTAGGTCTATCAATAACCTGCCATGTTTTATTTTTCTCCAATGCATTCATCTCCTCTTGCATGGCTTGAGCCCAATTCCCATCTTTCAAGGCTTCATGTACTGATTTTGGGATTGCAATAGAGTCTAGTGCTGAAACAAAGCTTTTGTGCTGCACAGATAGATTAGCAGAGGAAACAAAATGGGAGATAGGGTATTGAGTACAAAAGGAACAAGATTTCTTGGGACATGATCTTTTTCCTTTTCTAAGAGCAATGGGTAAATCATCAGAATCAGTAGTAATGGGTAAGTCATCAGAAGTATCATGATCAGAAATATGAGATTCAGGACTTACCAGTGGTTCAGACGATTGAGGTTGCTGCTGAGGCAATGTGGACTGTGTATCAGTCATAGGAGGATCAGTCACAGGAGGATCAGACATAGACCATTGGGAACAGGAACAAGAGGAAGAGACACTGACTCAGGTGAAGGAGTAGACACTGAAGATTCAAATTCAAAGAAGGAAGGTGATGAGTCTTCTAGTGAATTATTCTCCCCCTGAAGATGAGGACCTTGGAAAAAGGACTCAGATTCCTGAAATGTAACATCCATAGAAACAAAAAATTTACGACTACCAAGGTGATAACACTTGTAGCCCTTCTTATCAGGAGCATATCCAAGGAAGACACATTTAAGAGCCCTAGGATCCAACTTACTGCGATGCTGTTTATGAATATGAACAAAGACAACACACCCAAACACTCGAGGAGGAAGACTTTGCAAAGTTGGAACAGAAGGAAAAAAAGAAGTCATGGAGTGAATAGGTCTTACATGATCGAGAACCCGAGTGGGTAGACGGTTGATCAAGAACGCTACAGTAAGAATGGCATCTCCCCAATAGCATTTGGGTACATGTGTTTGAAACAGTAAGGCACGAGCAACTTCAAGAAGGTGACAATTTTTTCTTTCAGCAACCCTATTTTGTTGAGGGGTGTCTACACAAGTAAGTTCATGAATCATACCTTGATTTCCTATAAATTGGGAAAAACTGTGATTAACATATTCAGTACCATTATCTGTTCTTAGTCTCTTGATTTTTCTACCAAATTGGGTCTCAACCATTTTATAAAATTGAAAGAACAGATGTGGTGCCTCAGACTTTTCATGCATTAAGTAAACCCAAGTTACACGAGTGTAATCATCAATAAAAGAAACAAACCATCTATTTCCAGAAGCATGAGGGACTTTAGAAGGACCCCAAACATCAGAATGAATAAGATCAAAAGGTTCAACACTCTTAGTACTACTAGAAGGAAAAGACACACGATGATGCTTAGCAAACTCACAAACATCACAATGAAAAGACTCAACAGGCTTAGATAAAAACAATGACGGAAATAAAGACTTGAGTAAACCAAATGGAGGGTGTCCCAAGCGCTTATGATGAAGCCAAATCAAAGAATCAGCAGTTGATTGACCATGAGACATCAAGATGTGATCTGTTACTTTATTTGCGGGAGATTGTGACACCAGATAGTACAGCCCACCTTGCTCTTTAGCACTACCAATCGTCTTCCCCGTGGCGAGATCCTGAAAAACACAATGGGTAGGGAAGAAGGTTACAGTACAATTCAGATCTTTTGTAATTTTATGAATAGAAAGAAGATTCGTGGAGAGTTTATGAACATGAAGAGCATCTTTAAGATGTAAGGACTGTTGTAAGTTTATGTCACCAGAACCCGCAACTGGTGTATGTGAGCCATCAGCTATGGCTATAGTATGAGTTCCAATGGTAGGATGATAAGAAGCAAAGGAGTCAGCACAACAAGCCATATGATCAGTAGCACCAGAATCAACAACCCAAGAATGTTTAAAATCATTACATGAAGAAAGGAAAGAATGAGTTTTGGGGCTCATACCAGTCAAAGCCAAAGCACTGGTATCAGATGGCTTACTCAAATAATCAAGGATGGTTCGGAGCCGTTCTAACTCATCTAGATGAAATGCAGGTTGGGTCTCATTAGGTGCAGGAGTTATTCCAAAGGAAGTAAAATGCGCTTGACCACGCATCCTTGCCATCTTTTCTAAGACAGTTTGCTTTCCATGGAGGCGAAAGCATAAATCCTTGATATGACCTGTTCTTTTACAATAAGAACACCATCGATCATCTCTCTTAGGTTTAGAAGATGCACCATCATAAAACTTTGTAAAGGAACTCCTTTGAGAAGAGGCCATACTGTACAAAAAACAGTCAACGAAAAAGGCTCTAAGAAGCCAAAAAATTCGGAAAAAATACCAAACGATGTCCGATCTGAGAAAACAACACAGATCCAGAAAGAGAACAAGGAGACGAGAAGAATGGTGGTGGTCCAGTCCAGAAACACCGCCGGACGCGCCTCCACGCGCCGGAGAAAGCAGCTGCGCGTGGGCTTTACTCTCGGACAAAGAGGCGGCGCGTGAGAGCGCGTGGCAAGGCTTCTCCGACTGAAATATTTCTGGTGTGGTCGTCCAGTGAGTGCGCACCTGTCTGTGGGTGGTTGCGGTTGAAAAGCCACCAGAAAGGGTTCTAAACGGTGAAGACAGAACAAGTTGAAGGCGGTCGGAGGTGTTTGGGTCGTTTGTGGCGGAGGAACGTTGCGTAGAATGATAGAACGAAAAAAAAGAAGGTCAACAGTGGTCCCCTTGGTCCAAAAGGGCCCCGAAAAATTTTTCCGGTGGCGGCTGATAGCGGCAAGAGGCAAAGAAATTAGGGTTTTGTAAAAAAAAAAAGACAATAGGCGCAGAAGCAGAGTCAGGATCGAGAGCTTTGATACCAACTTGAAAAAGGGTTATGAAATATTATTGATTTGTATTTGAATCTGTACATAGGGGTCTCTATTTATAGAGACTTCTTGACCTAATTTTGACCTAATGGGCTTGGCCCAATATACAAGTAACGGACTAAATAAATACAAATAAATGACTACATAATTACTAATAAATGACTACATAATTACTATTTACAACACATCATAATTTGAATTTTCATTATAAGATGGATAATCATTATAAATGGGATAATCATCACAAATTGAATTATCATCATAAATTGTGTTATGATCGTAGACATAAAAGTCAAGAATGTTGATTTACATCTCGATATCTTGAAAAGTGGACTGATTTTCAAGTCATTCTTCCTAAATTTGTCCCTAATTTAAAATCTCCAAAGGTTTAACGTCCTTCTCTTCAACATTAGATGCGTCCTCTAATTAAGGGTGTTTGCGGTCTGGATTGGATTTGATTTTGGAAGTAAAAGCTATCTGATCCAATCGTTTCGGTTTGATCAGGTAATCATCCATTCGGTTGGATTTTTTTTAAAATCGGTTTGGATTTTTTTTTTAAATTCAACCCGATTCAATCCAATTTTTTTCGGTTTGGATTAGATCAATTTTCAATTTTTTGAAAAACCTAAAATTTATTATTGTGCAAATAACATATCTTGTGTATATATTAGCTTTGTAAAGGCTTTTTTTTTTTTTTGAAATACAGAAGCATCAGTAAACGATAATAGAGTTTTTTTTTTTGGCAATGAGATATGAAGCTCTATATAGATGAAATTTTGCTAGTTTTTTTCTTGGGTTTAGTTGATGGGTTAATGGGTCTTGAGTTTAGAATTTTTTGGGCTATGATTGGGGAAATACTCAAGTAGGTAGAGGGGAGTTAATATATTGGATCAGATCGATTTTCATCAACCAAATCGAAAACCGATCTCATCCAATTAAAATTTACGATTTTTTTTTTGGTTATCGATTTTCGATTTATTCGGATTTCGATTTTTCGGTTCGATCGCCGCGGTTTGAATTGGTTGATGAACACCCCTACCTCTAATTTCATTCCTTCTAGGATTTAATGCCCAACTTTGTCCGCGTAAGTCGTCGCCCAAAATCTTGGGTTTTTATGCTTTGTGCCTCTACAATGTCGCTTCAAAAATTGGATTTTCTCAGTATGAGCCCACACGAGTTGTTGCTCAAAATCTTGAATTTTCTTTCTCTGCGCCCGCACAAGTAGTCGCTCTAAAACTTGCATTTTCTTTTCCAATGCTTACTCAAGTTGTTGCTTCAAATCCCGGATCCGCCTTCAGAACTCTGCATTTTCTATGTCACGCGGATCTATCTGATAGAGTTATTGTCTTCTTTAGGAACAAATCCAAGTCCATTGCCATCACGACTCC
Organism: Gastrolobium bilobum; assembly: GCF_033153095.1. Classification (NCBI taxonomy): domain Eukaryota; kingdom Viridiplantae; phylum Streptophyta; class Magnoliopsida; order Fabales; family Fabaceae; genus Gastrolobium; species Gastrolobium bilobum. The sequence continues at coordinate 16,175 of NW_026895812.1, read as the reverse complement.
GCCATCGGCAACCTCTACAATTCTGTTCAGCCACTGGTTGAAGACAACCTAGTGCTCTAATACTGAATGATGCCGAAAGCGCATAGAAAGTGGCTAAACAGAAAAAATAAGAAAAAATAAATATAACAGTAATTAAATTCTAAAAATAAATAATTAATTAATTAAAATTAAGTCATTCAACAGAAAAATATTTCTGCAGTTAATGCGATAAGTTATCTACATTTACTTCAAAAATGACGTCGTTTTAGGATTGAAAGATTAAAAAATTATAATTATAAAGACTATAATAATCCTGAAATAAATTAAAATTATAAAAACACCATGATTTCTGTCCAAAACAACGTCGTATTGGACTTACTGCAGATAACTTATCTGCAGTAACTGCAGCAAAAGCGAACCCATCATTCAAAACACATCATAAATCATAAATCTCAAATCATGTCAAATGTGTTATTTTTCTTTTTTTTCAAACAAATCACAATCATATCTGCTACTTCTTTGGGACTTGGTTTGATCGTAATTTGATATTTTAAATAATTGAGTCATACTTATTGAGTCAAACTTATTGGATCAAAATTCTGATTGACTTAAAGTTTCATAAATCAATGGTTGGGTTATGTGAAATGAGGTAACTGTGTGCATCATAAACGACTTTTGTTCATGCAAATTTCTTTTTTTAAAATTTCTTCACCAATAAATTTTTAAACATAATGCCAATCTATTATAATAAGTCTTACGTGCCTCTCATATGTGACAGTCACGTGTCGTATGCACTTACAGTTGGAGGTTTACTGTAATTTTTAAACAAAAATAATCACAATTTAACCATGACTAATATTAATTAGTTGCACATTGATAATTCATTATTCATTTTTTAAATGCATTAAAATGGTCGTTTAATCAGAAATGTTAGATGCATACAGATTAAAATAAATAAATATCTATTACATAAAATATATAATTCGAATAAAAAATGTGTAAATGATATTATTTATATTTTATTTTTTATGAGACATTCTCAAATCATCAGAACTACATAGATAATTCCGAAAAAGGACAAAAGCATACATAGGTTTAAATGTTTATTTCCTCTGTTGTTGATTACAAGGGGCGGACCCACGTGGGGTCAAATGACCGCACGTGCGGACATAGAAATTTCAATTTTAGATTTTTTTTTTTTTTCTCTCTTTACTTTCGCTTCATCAGCTGAGTCTCTCTCACCTACACTCTCTCACTCAATTTTTTTCTTTCTTTCCTCCCTATTCAACCAGAAGAGATTAATGTTAAATTGAGGGAGGCGGAAGATGATTTGGTCAAAGCGTTTGCAGGTTACTTCAATTTTTTCTTTTGGGTGGTGGATTTCAGTTTCCATTTTTAATTGAATTCTGCTTATAAGCTTCCTTTTTTAAATAATCAAACATGTGCCCACAAAGAGGGCAAGCAAATGGCTTTGATGGATGATTGCTTCTGCAAAAACTCTAAGAAAATCATGGAGAAGGAATCTGCACCGCATCAAAAGTAAAAGCTTACAAAATAAAAGGCTCAAATTATTATTCTGTAAGTTCTTTTATGTGGGTTGAAATCTGCATTTATTTGGCACTCATTTGAGAAAATTTAATTGTGAAAACGTATAGAAAGTTATTTCAGTATAATTGATTATTTGTTTCATTTTTATTTATTTTTTGCTAAAAATGATTTCAATTTCTCTAGTTATAAATCTGTACAATTTATAGCTTGAACATGTGATTGTATCAACTGGCACATTAGAACAACTGAATCATTGTCTAGAAGGATATGGAAATGCCATCAGACAAAAATTCCATTTGTATCAACTGAGCATTTTTTTTAATGGTGTATAATGGTTTTTATCCTGTTGTCTGCAATTTCTACTTATCGGCACTCATGAGAAGGAAACCCATTGGAATTATAAGCAAGGACATTTCGGTGTTTTTGTAGGGGTAGTTTTTGTTTTGGTTGAATACTACAATTGTAGGAATAACCATGGGAAGAATCTACCTAAGTTTCTCTTTTTGAGGTACATCTCCTCAAGCTCTTCATCTACCGTGATATAAACAACTGTTTCTATAAATAATTTTGAATCCATAATGCAATTTTTGTCATTGCAATATATATCAAGGAAAGTTCTCTTCCTGGAAGGCTAACAATTTTTCAGTTTTCATACCCCATAATTATTATATCAAGGAGAGTTCTCAGTTAAGGTCATTAATTGAATTAAAACATATTGACTACATGAATTCATCAAGGAGAGTTCTACTGCAAAATCACTAAAAACAGCGATTGATGGGTTGTTTTCTAAACTTGGTTTAAGTTTGTCTAAATGTTGCGGTCAAGGCTACGATGGTGCTAGTAATATGAGGGTTGAATTCAAAGGGCTTAAGAGTTTGATTTTGGCAGACAATAAATCTGCATTATACATTCATTGTTTTGCTCATCAGTTACAATTGGCACTTGTGAAGGTTGCAAAACATCACAAAAAGATTCAAGGATTTTTTGACATGCTTCAAAAGATGGTTACCGTTGTGGGGGGTTCATGCAAGCGGAAGGAAATTCTTCAAATGAATCAATATGAGCATATAGTTGAAAGAATTGCTCGCGGTGAAATACCAACTGGAAAAGGTTTAAATCAAGAGACAACCTTAAAGCGACCTGGAGACACTCGTTGGGGTTCCCATTTTGGTACAATTACAAGTATTATCTCATTATTTTCTCCAATAATTTCCTTGATGAAAATTATTGAAGACGAGCCTAGGAATGATGCTGCAAGAACTGATTATGAGTTTGCATTCTTGTTGCATCTTATGCAACTTATCTTAGGGATTTCTTATGAGTTGTCACAAGCACTACAAAGAAAAGATCAAGACCTTTCAAATGCAATTGGTTTAGTGAAGGTTGTCGAGTCTCATTTACAAGAGGTGAGAGATAATGGTTTTGATGAATTGCTTCAAGAAACGAACATTTTTGCAAATAAATATGATATTGACATTCCAAATACGGAGGATGTTTATTATCCTAAAGGGAGATCAAGACGGAGATTGGAATCATTCACATTCTTGCACTACTTTAAAGTGGAGTTATTTAATAGAGTGATAGATACTCAGGTTCAAGAGTTGAGTGATCGATTTGATAATGTCAATACCAAGATGCTTGAGCCTTTGAGTTGTCTTGATCCTCGTGATTCATTTGCTAGTTTTAACAAAGAAAAATTGATTGAGTTTGCTAGATTTTATCCTTTGGAGTTTAATGAGCTTGCAGATATTCCTTTTCTTTATTCAAGTCTCGGTAATTTTATTGTTGTTTTAAGAGCTAATTCTGATTTTGTCAATTTGAAAAGAATTTCTGACCTTGCTTTGAAGATGGTTGAGAAGAGAAAGGATATTGTTTATCCATTGGTTTATTTGATGATAAAGCTGGCACTCGTTCTACCGGTAGCAACTGCTAGTGTTGAGCGAGTTTTTTCTGTAATGACTTTTGTTAAGGATAAGTTGCGCAATCGGATAAGTGATTATTGGTTTAACGCATGCATGCTAACTTATGTTGAACGTGATATATTTGATAACATTGATGATGAAGATATAATGCAATATTTTCAAAGAATGAAAAATCGAAGAATGCTTTTGTAATCTTCTACTGCCAACGTGGTATTAGCTTCTATTATTTTTGCTGTTATTTGGTATTTTTTATTGTGTTGCTTTAACTTTTTTGCTTCATATCTTTGACTCAGTAGTCGGGTTTAATTAGGGAATGACTTTTATATCCTCTAAATGTAACATAGATATTGTTTTCTAATACTTCTTGTAATGCATGGGCTACAGTTCCACTTCATTTGCGGAGAGACTTGTTGCTTTTGCATGTATTGAAGGAATATTTTTCTCAAGAAGGTATTTTTTAGCTTATAGGTTTTTTCTTTGTTTCTTAATGTGAGTTATAATGAGTCTTGTCCTACTTTCTGTGTGACCTTTTTTTTATTGGGGTTTACTTTCAGCTTTGGTGCTATATTCTGGCTTAAAAAGAGAGGATTGATTGCAAGTGTGACATTCTCAAATAAGTTAATCTCTAGATACAAGAGCATTTACTGTGATTTTGCTTGCCTTCTGTACATGTAATGTTGACTTTTTTATTCGCCATTATAAATAGAATGATGATGGATGAATATACTGGAGTTTATTCTCATATTTATTTTGGAGGATTGGTAATATTTAGAGGGGGAATGATTGGTCAAACTATTGCCTGCAGCTTGTTATGGAAGCAACTAGAATATGAGCGGGTTCATAACCTTGTAATAAAGCATTGATTTAAACTTTCTTTACAAAAAAAAATTTCTGGGCCTTGCCCTTGAACCCCCGTTACTAAATGTGCGGACATAAACAAAATTTTCTGAGTCCGCCACTTATTACAATAAATCCATGACTTATTTCTCAAAACTCAAGCCTCCCACGAATAAATGCAATGAGTAAATCCTATAATTACTAAAAACAAAAAAAGGACTTCATAGAAGGTAATGATATTGGAATGTCAATAATAAAGAGGCCAATCAGTTCAAAACTGAACCATGAATGAAAAGACCAAAACTCACTATTGTCATTATCTCACATGCACGAACACGTTGATTTTTTCAAAAAATATGTGTCGTACACTGACATGCTTTGACACTTTTTGACACACATTCCACATGCGATAAATATTTTGGGACATGCATTGAATACTTCGACACGTTTTTTTGACACGCAGTCAACTGTTTTCGACACGCGATCAACGCTTTGACACGCATCCGACACATTTTTTTTATAACTAAATTTTATTTTATTAATTAAACATGAAAAATAATTTATAAATCAATTTTTCTCTGTTATGAAATTTGACAAGAAAATTAATAAGGTACGAAAAATTATTTATATTTATATTTATATTATAAAATTTGAATATTTGATTAGTTATATGACTTATTATGGGCTGTTATATATATTAAATATAAATTATATTATATATATTAAAAATATTATGTAATATCAAAACGTGTCCCAACGTGTCGGAATATGACATTTTTTAAAATTAACGTATCGACATGTTATGTCGTGTCCTGTGTCAATATCGATGCATCATGTCATTATATATAGGCAGAAGCGGACCTGTGTACTTGCAAGTGTGTGCAAGTGCACACACAAATTCTTTTGGAAAAAAAATAAAATAAAACATATTTTGGGTTATAAAAAAAAATTACATGACTCAATTTTATCTCTTAAAAAAAAGTCAACTCATGATCACTTTAAATTCCAAAATAGACCCACGGTAGTTCTTTTGAGGGATTAATATGGATCTTTTTGAATTTTTGAGGACCATGATTTTAATTATCTGGGTCTATTTTTGAATTTTGAGTGATCAGAGTAAATTTTTTTCCCTAAAAGATTAAATTGAGGCCCGTAGTTTTTGTTGAGGACCCAAAATGTTCTATTGTAACAGTTTAGTTGACTCTTGATTACTTTTTCTATATTAAGTTAATGTTTTTTTATATTCTTTTGTATTTTATATATTTAAAATTTCTTTAAATTTTTTTTCTTTTATTCTTTTATTTTAAGTATGCAGACATTAAAAAAAAAATTCTAAGTCCGCTATTACATACAGGGAAGGGGCGTTACGGGTACTCCACCAATGAAACATACCATGAATAATAAAATATTAAAATGTGCATCACGCGGAGGTGATTGTATGTCAGTTTTTTTTTTTTTTTTTTTAGTAAACGTATGTCAGTTTTTTTGTTTACTGCTTTAATGCAAAAACAAAATAAAACATATCACCCTTTTAATTCTTCTCAGAAATTTTTTATTTATCTAATATGAATGTGTGTGTTTAAATTAGACATCATCTTATATACGATTTGTACAAAAATCAGCATAATGCAAGTGTTACGAACATGACAAGTATACCGATCGTTTTCAAGTAATAAAATGATGAGTAAGTGTCGTTCCTATGAGAACTAAATTCAAGCAATAATTCACCGTTTTTATCTAAGTTGGACAATTCAAAATTGGTTTGAACAGGTAACCAATATTTAATTGATTTAAAGATGAACTTGAGATTAAGAACAAAGATACAGTTAAAGTTTACTTCACCTCTCATCCCCTTAAATGAATTAAATTAATTCAATAAAATTTTAATTCACTTGTTATCAAACGATTCATTATATAAATAATAATTGGTTAAATTCGTAATGTCTTAGTTATTTACCCCTTAACCTAATTATAATTCTAATTTTTTAGAAATTCCTTTTAGAATAAGTCTTATCCACAATGAATCTCACAAGTTTGTCATTCTTGCATATCTATGTCTAAAACATGCAAAAATTGATATTTATCTTAGTCCAGATTAAGATCCCAAGTGTTTCACTTAGAACTCAACCCTCTTTATTTCTATATGGTTGATCAAGTCATACAAGAAATTGAACAAATAATTCAGGATAAACACATTTCAATTGAGAAAGATATTGTTGAAAAACAATTTAAATCAAATCAAAGTTATCATCGGATCCATAACCCTAACTAATAAAAAAATTAGTTAGACATATCTGATTTAAACAAAATACTGGGGGGCGTTTGGTACGAGAGAATTTTTTTTATATCCAGGAAATAATTATTACTGGAGTGTAGTGAGCAATATATTTTACTGGAATGTTAATAAAAAGTTGTTTGGTAGACTCATATTTTCTCGGAAAAATTAAGTTAATTTTACTGAGTTTGTGTTTGGTTGATTATGAAATATTAGTGGGAATGTGGGTCCCACCTTTACCCTTTGTTCGTACTTCCTCCATGAATGATTATCATCGGTGCTGTGGGAGAGTGTGGTTCTTGTCTGTGCAACCTTCCTGCGCGCACAACAACAATTTTGGAGAGGAAGTGAACTAAAAATATGTAACTGAAGTAAAACAGAAGATTCATCAGAAAATAGAATAAATAAAAGATAACCTTCTTTGATAGCAACCTCTCTCAACCTCTCCCTTTATTTCTGTACTGTTCCTTCGTTGTCAGTTACGAGCATAGAGAACGGAGGGAGCAATCGCAGAACCACAACTCACAAACTCCATTTGTTCATACATGGTACACTCCACCAGCTATGAGGTCAATCCTCTCTTAACCATTTATTCACAGATCGTACAATCAAGAAGGATATTTTGGTCCAATTTTTCGTGCTTCATTTTTTACTTCCCCGGGCAACAACCAATTCCACACTATCCATGGACAACCAGGGTTGCTGATCGTACAGGATTTGCCACATAAAAACAAAAAATCAGAAAATATTTTACCCAGAAAACTTGACACTTTTTCGGTGCCAAACATGGCTTTTTCCCATTCCCAATGTTGTTTTCCCTGGAATCCAAATAAAATTGATGTACCAAACGCCCCCTAAAAGAAAAGAAAACTAAAATAAATTCCTAGATGAGGAATGTTGGGTTATCTCCACTATTGCTTCGATCTCCCTTCAGTCATCGTCTTCACAATCTCTGGTCTCTAAATGCTTCTCCCGTCTTGTGCTTTCTCCCGCGCAAGAATGAATGAATTCGAGGGTTCCTCCTTTTCTTTTAAATCAAGGAAAGTTTCCTTTAATTTTTCCAATCAAATCCTAATCAGCTTCCTCGTATTTCCTTAAAATCCTCCATTTTATATTTGAACAGAACTATCCTTTAAAGTCTCCAATTTGAATCTTCAATTAGATCTTCCTGTGATTAAATTCAAAACAAATCAAACTTGAGGAAGTGGCAAGAGTGGCGCGCAAACTAAAAGCGCTATGTTGTGAGAGGGCACTGAATTTGCTGGAACTTGGGGCATTTGGCACCACCATGTGTGAGGGATGGACGCTTTTAGCGCATCAAACAAAGAACAACAATTTTTGGATTTGAGACTAGCATTTTTAGCGCCATCATGCTTTAAGTGCCACAATCGAAGACTAGGCTTTATTGGCGCTATTAGCGCCAACTTTAGTGTATTTTAACACTTTTAGCGCCAACTAAAAGAAATGGAATCATTTGTCTGTAACTCTCTTTGGCTCTCTAAACTTCGTATTCTTTAATCAGAAAATTTTCTATAAAACACAATAATTTCATGAAAATATTCCTTAAATTGAATCAACAATTAAATCACAATTTTCATGTGTTTTTACCGAATTTAAATTCATTACTTGCTCAATTTAACTCTTAATACTAGTGTTATTAAACCCGGACCGACCCGGCCGCGTCGACCCGAAAACTGGTAAACCAATTGTTGCTACTCACGGCAAGTGCACCGATCGTACAAGTAATATATGATTAAGTAAGAGATCGTTCCCACGAGGATTACAGTTCAAGCACTAATTCACTATCGCAAACTTAGTTGGACAATCGAAAGTGTATTTGGAAACAGGATTTGAATTGCAAAATTAAAATATTAAATATTAAGCTAATTACTTGCAAGAATTAAAGACAAGAAATTAAAGATGTGATTTAACTAATAAAATAAAAACGTAGTTAGGGGTTCGATTTCCTTTAATCTCCTTATTATGATTCGAAGTCCTTCTTTACGTTAACCGTCCTTAATATCAATCTAACCAATTCTTTCGCGTGTTATTAGAGCTCAATCCCTTGTTACCCTAAAACCTTTACAAACTTGGAAGAACCCTAGTTCCCCGGTTATTCCCCAAGAATGCAAGCATTAAGTTCAAGAATCTTAAGGTTACGCAAATTCTATGTCTATCCCTAGAATCATAGCGTTTACGATGAAGTTATCAGATATGGATCACACACCAACATCCTATTGTCATGCATTTACCGATGATCATTATATAAGATTCAAGCCTATATAAAGCATTAAAAACAGATAACTTCATTCATGATAAAAAGGAAAATTAACGTACGAATTGTTCAAAGCATAATAAATCGACTAAAATCCATCTAACCCTAACTACTTAAAGAACTAGCCGAAAATAGCAAAATCAAGAACAAAAGAAAATAGAAAAGCTCCCCCAAACTCCATAGGTGATTGGTGGATCTTCAATATCTCTAGTGAACACTTGACGTTGATCTGTCTCTGCCCCTCACGAACATGAATCTGATGTTCCTACGCGTTCCTTCAGCCTCCGAGCACCCAAGAGTTGTTTAGCAATGTAAAAGTTATGTATTTCTGGTCCCCAATGGCCCTTTTATTGGCCAAGAGTTTGTATCCTAGTAGAAAACTCGAATGGGCCTAAGTTGGATCTGTCGGGGCGCTTAAGCCTATTGTAGCGCGCTTAAGCGCCCTAGGACAGTGATTTCTGACTCGCGCTGAAGCGCTCTGAAGGGCGCTTAAGCGCGCTCCTCGCGACAACTTTTTCTTCTTGTGGCGCGTTTAAGCCCTGAGTTGGGGGCTTAAGCGCCCAGAGGCAGTAGCTATTTGCGTTTTTAGGGAGCTTAAGCTTCTGAATGGGGGCTTAAGCTCCCACTTCTAACAACTTGATAAGATCTTCAATCTTATTGTTTTTGATCTTCTTCTATCATCTCTTGATCTCATCTTTTCTAGTTGTGATATCTATTTATCCAATCTTCATCTTTGACTCCTTTTGTCAACAAATCCCTAAAAAATAGCAAAGATGATTCCATTAAACAAAAATTCAGATAATGTTCATGATTATTATATTAAACCCTAGTTTTTGACTTATTTAACTTGATATTTTATATTAATTTAGTCTATAAAATAAGATAAACTAAAGGTTTATCAAACAATCCCCAGATTTGAACATTGTTGTCCTCAGCAATTAATTAGAATAAAACTATGGGAAAGTTTGGAGACGGCTAGTCATGCTTGATGAATAACAGGCAGAAAACTGATCTATAATGAGATATCAAAGTATTCAGACTTATTAAAAATCAATGACACATCAATTTCAAGCAAACAGTCATAATTCACCAGTCATAAAATCATAACATGCGTTCTCAAAAGAAAGAGTAGTACAATTTAATTTCCACAACACCCTCTCACTGGATTTTTATTTATTCACTCACATTCAGTGTTTAAGGGTATGTGTTTCACTCTTACTTCACTAAATTAACACTACCATAAGCTTGTTTATATTCTCACTCTCCACAGTCTTACTAGTATACAAAGTCAATCAAGAGGTCTTTGTTAAGGTTGTAACGTGGCTTAGGTAAAAGGAAAGGAATCATCTGGGTAAGTGGCTTAAGATAACTGATTAAAATTCAACTTCAAAGAGGAACTAGTTTAACTGTTCAACATATAGTAAACAAATTTCTCTTATTTTCCTCCTCTTTTCTTCTTCCACTTATTCATATAATATAAGTCTTTTATTTCTTTTCCTTCTTCCTTTTGTTTTTCTTTTTCTGTTTTTGTACAGATAAACAGTTCAACCTTTTTCTTTTCATTTCCTTTTTCCACCACCTTGTGGCAATTTCCCTCTTTTCACCTTTTCCTCCCATACACTTAGAGTTTGATTTCCTCTTTTTGTTTCAATCCTATCCAGTTCCTCATTTAATTTTGAAAATTAATCAGTTCAGGCAAGGATGTGTATGGAATGGCTATTCATAATGTACTGTCAATGAACAAACAGGCCTGGGCTCAAAAGGGCTTAATCTAAGAATAAACCTTCAGGGTGGCTATTTGGCTATCTAGCTTTTAAAAAGAACTGCCTCTATCATTTCAACAATTGTATACTACAGACCATTTCAAAGAGAAACAAAACAAGTTCTAGAGTGATTCAACAGTAAAGTTCACACCACACAAAAAATTCTGTTTAGGCTCAAAAGCTTACGGCTAAGGATGTGAGACTTATTTTTTCACTCTCTCTTTGATTACTCTAGTTATTCTTCTCTTATTCCAGTGAACTATGAAGCATGCTTGACTGACGCTCATTTATGTACGAAAATAAAATTTATTTACATCATTATACTCTTGATATCAACTATCAACCAATTTCATGTAATTATTCATTATGCATCCATATCAAGCACAATGGAAAATCTCTTAAGATCCACTAATTATTTATTGACTAAGGATGGAATGGGTCTTAAAACTAATTTAAAAAGAAAAACTTAAATAGTAAACTAACTAATATATATGAAGACCTTAAAATAAACTAATATGTAATCAAAATAATTCTAAAATAAACTAATACTAAATAATGTAAAAAATAATGAACTATAATATGAAAATAATATTAAGAAACTCCCCTGAAAAACTGCATTTGTAAATTGGATATTTCTGTGTACTCCGTGTAATCATGAGTTTCTCCTTCCGACCATGTGAAGTTTATGGTCTGATAAATTGCGTGGGTACCCATTCCCAGATTTAAATCTTGCTGTCCTCAGCAATAAATTTAAATCTAAAAAGAATCCTAAGCAAGATATCAGAAAAAAATGATACTGTACTCTGCACACATGTCACAGATAAAGAAACTACGTCAGCATGTCATATATCCAAAAAATATCAGTCATGTCAGGTCAGGCTCAATATACATCCATATCAACATGCACTAGACTAATAGTAAAAACAGCAAAATAAGAAAATTAAAAGTCTGAAAACAGATAAACTGATATGAGGATCAGTCCTCCTCCATATCAGTGGTGGGTGTGTCCTCATCTCCTGCATCCTCCTGGTCATCTCTAACTATGGCCTCAGCAGCAGTGGCATCATCTATGTGGACTGCATCACTCTCAGCAGCAGCCGTCTCAGTGTCAGCAGCAGTGGTCGTGCCTGGGGCCTCCTCATCAGATCCAACATATGCTGGATACTCGAAGGGTAATGCCGGAATCTCTCTCTAGCGGAATAACTCCACTATTTGTGCACTCATATAATCCTGAAAGGCCATCTGCCTGCTCTGAGAGTACCGAGCTCTCCTCTGCATAGATCCCTGCTGGCGTTGCAGTGATTGCATCGCTTCCCATATAGCAGGGAGATCTGGTTGTCTTCCCTGCTGAACATGCTGTGCTGGAGGTGCTGGAGGGATACCCATGGTGTAGTTAATGAAAGCAGCATGAATAGGGGGCACACTTCCACCGGCTTGTGTTCGGTGGGTATCTCTACTCCCGCTTTTTGGCACAAGGTCTGAATAAGGGAGCTGTGTGCAAGAGCAGCTTTATGAGATTTATGATGGGCAAAATCATAAATACCATCTGCCAACAGCCAAGGAAGGTCCACTGTACCACCAGTCATAATGGTGTAAATGAGAGCTGCTTTGCTGACCTGAACTTCAGAAGTATGAGTGGTAGGGAGGATGTTGTTGATGATAAACTGGAACCATATCTTAGCTACTGCATTCAGCTGTCTTATCTTTAACAGCTTGGGACGGCGGCTATCTGCAGTTAGCTCCCAATTTTGCTCTGGAAGTGCAATGGTTTGCAGAATAGGTCTTGCCTCTTCCACTAGATTCCAGGTATCATGATCATTGCCTCTGACAGGCCCATACTCAAGCCTACTGAGTAGCCTTCTGTAATTACACAGTGCTGTTCTATGATGATGGGCTGTCTTCAAATGTTCCTGTAATGCATCTGCATCATAGAATATGCTCTTGCCCCTGACATAACTCTTGTATATCTGCCTTGCCCCTTTCTCAAAATTGTAGGCATTTGCGTAAAACTCCTTGCAAATTGTGTCGGAGCTATCTGTCAGTGATATTGCGTAAGAGTTCCACCTCCTGCGGATTAAGTTGTTGTAGAAATCTGGGTGCTCTCCGTCATTCAGCACCATTTTCCTTTCTCGAATGATAGGTTTGGCTGCCACAATTTTGTATCTTTCTTCATGCTCAGCTGTTGTGAACCTATGTGAGTCAAAATTCGGAGGGGGTGGAGCTAGATGCAGCCCCTGTGGCCTTGGTTTTCCTTGCCCTCTTTCCAAAAATTTTATCTTTGGGTGCCATTCCTGAAAAATAGAAAGGTTTCCAAATCAGTATGTATTTCAGAAAGCAATTCCACAAAGCAATTCCCAGATTAATATCAGAACAGTTATGAATTAATAGATATCATACTGCAGAATACATGCATGTAATTCAGTACAGTATTCCCTAATTCATGTACCTTGAGTGTAACATCTCATCTCAGAGTGTTCTCATAATGCATTAGGTTCATGCTGTATCTATTCCATGTTATTCTAAAGGAGTGCATATATTCCCGAACTTAGCATATAATAAGAATTTCTAATTGTAAAAACAGAATATGCAAACTGGAAATAGTAAGCAATTATGTGGACTTGAAGTACTGCATAAGAATTTTGCAAACCCTATTTAGGATATTTAGAATCACACATGCATGCATTACGCCAGTCAGCCCATTAAAATCATAACATTCAAAACAAGTCACTGATGTATCCTTTTGTTTTCAATAAGTGATTGGGAATAGAAGGTTAGCTATGTGTATCTTAGTACCATGATAGTTGAACCAGGTTGGTTACTTATGCATATGACATTGAGGTTCTCAATCTAATCCCCTAACTAATTATACATGCTTCAAACTATTTTCTTCAAGCATTATATCAAACGCTACGCAGGCATACATTAGGAAAGTTTACCATGATGCAATGTTTTACAGAACTATACCCAAAATGCAACAATACAGCAATAAGAACAAAATGACAAAAGATTACACAGTTTTCCTAATTCCCTTTGTGCAATTCCTCAAACACCTTACATGCAATGGCTTCCAATTCAGTTTCCAAGTATATTTTCATTCGAGCATTTCATCAAACACTATGCCTACATCTTCTTTGGTTTGTTTTTATGGATGCAGTGGTTTGGTGGATTATCATATTAATTAAATGCAATTCTAAATCGTCAACTCAGGAAACAATAAGAATAGATTTTATTCAAGAGTAATCGTTCAAGTTGATTAGGGTTACCCTTTTAATTCAAGAACCCTTAACCAGGAAGCTAATTTCTCCGACCTAATATTATCCCTCTAGGGCATGCATTGCACACATTATTCGGCAACAATCCCCATTCACAATGGTATTACTAAGAAACACATGCAAAAATATGGGTTCGGTAGGTACCTTGTTTGCTGCAAGATTTTAGAAAGAACTTGTGAAGATGGTGACTAGAGTTAAAGAAGACCAATGATTATTCCGGCGAACAACCGCGGTGGTGACCAGACTTAGTGGTGTCCTGGTGAAATATGGTGTGGTTGGGGGTTAGCAGAGTTTTTGAAGAAATTGGGGGGCGTTCTTGTGCGGGAGTGTAAGTGTGAGGGGGGGGGAAGAAAGGTTTGGGCTTTTAATAATTGGGCTGATAGGGTCGCGCTTAAGCGCCCTCCCCGAGTTAGGCTTTGGGTGGATTGGGCCGCTCTAAAGCTCTCTCTTTCCGCGCTTAAGCGCGGAGAGGCAGAAGTGATTGGCCTCTTTTCTCTGGGTTCCGCGCTTAAGCCTCCTTATCTCGCGCTTAAGCGCGGAGAGGCCGAAGCAAATGGTGTTTTTCTTCAATTAGCGCGCTTGAGCCTCCATTTAAGGGCTTAAGCGCGCCCTGGGATTGGATTTTCAGGCTCGAGGAGCGCGCTTAAGCCTCCTCCTCTCGCGCTTAAGCGCGGAGAGGCAGTGGCAAATGGCCTGTATAGCGCGCTTAAGCTTCCCCTTGGGGGCTTAAGCGCGAGCTATGAATGGGTTCTTTCTAATCGTGGAGCGCGCTTAAGCCTCTTCTCCTGCGCTTAAGCGCGGAGAGGCAGAACCAAATGGCCTCTTTTCTTCAATTAGCGCGCTTAAGCTTCCTATCTTGCGCTTAAGCGCGCTAAGGCCGAGAGGAATTTATGTTTTATGAGGCTTAAGCCTTCTATACTTAGAATATTTTTCTTCTTTCCTCTATCTCTTCCTTACCTCAACTGCACCCTTATGCATATATCATACACAACGATTAATTAAATGAGACTTGCGTACCTGTGTATGCTTCATTCCCACATAGACCTGCACATTCATCTTAACAAAAATTGATCATCCACCTCAATATTTTTATTTTTTTCTATGACTAAGAACTAAATTTTAAACATACCTAACTAACAATTGGAATTGAAACTAAACTAGTCAATTTAAAATACTGAAAGTATAAATACTGGGTTGCCTCCCATAAGCGCTTGTTTTACGTCACGAGCTTGACGTACCTCCTTTACGTTTCTGCAAGAGCAACGGTAGCCGTTCCTCTGTCAATTTCTCCTCCGAGGTATGGCTTCAATCGCTGCCCATTCACCTTGAAGCTTCGGTCAGAATCCAGTGGACTAATTTCCACTGTACCATATGGACGGATTTCTTTCACTAAAAATGGTCCTGACCATCTAGACTTGAGCTTTCCCGGAAACAGTCTCAATCGGGAATTGTACAACAGAACTTGTTGTCCAACCTTGAAGTCTTTGCCCAATATTTTTCTGTCATGCCACTTCTTGGTTTTCTCTTTGTAGAGGCTTGCACTTTCATAAGCGGACAATCTGAATTCGTCTAACTCATCCAGTTGTAACAGTCTCTTTTCGCTTGCCGCCTTTGTGTCAAAATTTAAGAACTTGACAGCCCACAAAGCCTTGTGTTCCATCTCCACCGGTAAGTGACAAGCCTTCCCGAACAACATTTGAAACGGTGACATTCCTATTGGTGTCTTGAACGCAGTCCGGTATACCCATAATGCATCATCTAACTTGCGGGCCCAATCTTTCCGGGAGCTTCCTACTGTTTTCTCAAGGATACGCTTTAGTTCCCGGTTTGATATTTCCACTTGCCCACTGGTTTGTGGATGATATGGTGTGGCAATGCGGTGTCTGACACTGTATTTTGCGAGCACATATTCAACTTGTCTGTTGCAGAAATGTGTGCCTCTGTCACTGATCATTGCTCTTGGTACTCCATACCTCACAAAGATGTTTTTCTTGATGAAGTTGATCACAACTCTAGAATCATTGGTAGGCAAAGCAACCACTTCCACCCATTTAGAGACGTAATCCACCGCCACCAATATATATTTATTCCCGTATGAAGTGGGGAAGGGTCCCATGAAGTCAATGCCCCAAACGTCGAAGATTTCAACTTCCATGATGTTGTTTAGTGGCATTTCATGTCTTTTTGATATGTTCCCCGTTCTTTGGCAACGATCACAAGATTCCACGAATTTTCTGGCATCTTTATATAAAGTGGGCCAATAGAATCCACTCATAAGAACTTTTGCAGCCGTCCTTTTTCCCG